>NW_017671672.1:0-58504 GCF_001879085.1 Nicotiana attenuata
TGGTACTTGTGCATGTTCACTCCCTTTGTAGCTTGTTTTGTACCAATTGTCACCTTTGGTACCAAACCCTGCAAACAAGTACAACATGTAAGCCTTTGGGACTATTTGTACACATTTTATTCAAAACTCAAGTAAGAAGGAGTGTAAATTGAACCATAATCCCTAGTTATCACCGCATTCGGAGGGAATGGCTTTTGTATGAACTTTTTGGCATCCAAACCTTTCAATACCGGGGGTGCTCCTAGTATTTGATCAACACGGGAGTTATAAGTCTCAACTTTCTTGTCATTATCTTCAATCTTCTTCTCCCCGGACTCGATTCTCTTGGTGAGTTCCTCGAGCATCCTCATAATCGTGGGGTCAGTCCCCGAGCCATTATCGTTTGATTTTTCTGGTATCGGCTCAATACGTCGAGTGCTTTCTGGTTTGACTACACTTGGAGTTTTGTGCTGACTTTGAAGCTGAGCGATAGCGACCTGTTGAGCTTGTGGCATTTCGAATATTACTTAGAGGTTGACTCCCCCGTCTCCTATACCCTGTGTTCCTTGGCCCCCAGATCGAGCTTTCCTACATACACTTCCTCTAGGGTCTGCGCTTATATCCGCATCCGAAGCAATGTGCGAACTAATATTGACTGGTTCCCTATTTGGCGCTTCCCTAGGGTTAATTGGTGGCACACCGACCCCTATATTATTATTTTTTTCCATGAAATCCAAGACCATCATCGCCGTGTACGGGTGCGTTTTGCGAGTTTGACATGTTTTATCCTGAGAACAAAAATTCTTGACAAGAACAAGTGTGAAAATAACGTGTGTTATCAGAATCAGTACTGAAATAATCACGATTATCTTTAGCCCCACGGTGGGCGCCAAATAGTTTACCTCGAAAATACAAGTAACAATTAATTTGATTTACGGTATTAAAGATATGTGATTTAGTTCAATACTAATTAATAACCAAGAAAACTAGCGTGTAAATGAAGGAAATAAGTAGAATCAAACCATCCGTGCGAGACAGTCTCGACCTCGAGCTAAGGTGGCCTCGAGGTTGGTTAAGAAAAATAAAGCAAGAACAATTAGGTAAAGAGATGATTCTGACGAAATATGAGCCAAAAAGTAAGAGAGTATATTCTTTGCCAAATGATTGATGGTCTTTACAAATGATTGGGTCCCCTTTATATAATGGGGGGAACCCTAAATAAGGTACATTTTTACTTACAGTAAAGAATCCTATTGGGACAACTATCTAACCGCCTAGTACGGATTCGTACAAGTAAACTCCGGAGTTTACGCCATGATCTTGGGGACGTGGCACGAATCTTGCTCATTCTGTTACAAACTTATAATGGCATCATCTTGAGGCTGGTCACGTTCAGCCTCGACATTCACCGGTCACTTTGGTCTTCGAACTTCGAACTCTGCCATCGGTCTCGAACCCACCAAACCAAGCATAGTTGATTTTGACCGTATATAATGGGGCTAGGGCGATGCGGTGCGAGGTAGTGGGTTGGGGTATTGGTAATAGGAAGAAGACAATCAGCGTGGAATATCATGTATGAAATTTAATTTGATTTCCCTACTTTCATCAAGAAAGTCATTTTTTAATTTAAGGAACATATTTCCTTTGTTCAAAATATTTTGATCAACCAAACATGGAAACTAAAAATATTTTCCATACCAACTGTAGCATTTCTGAAAATTTCAATAAGTTTTAAATACTTTACAACGCTCTAACACTGTTAAAATTATCGTTTTTGCATGCCAGGTAAAGTTATGAAGTATATAACAATGCTTGGAATTAAGTATAAATTATCCTATATAAGAATGTTTTGACTAAAATGAATACTTTTATACTAACAGAAGGTTCGATAGAATGGGAGCTGCCAGATATTTTGATGAAATGGATATCTTAGTTCCAAAGTGGAACTACATGTCATTTATATACAATCCATGTACAACCGGGTCAACGCAAATATAAAATACTAAACTGAAACTAAACATACATCATAACACTACAAATAATTTAAATACATGGCTCAATACTAGTCAAACACCCCCCCCCCCCCTCTCAAGTAGGAGGGTGATTAGCCACACCCAACTTGCCCAAAATAAACTTGTGAGTCATACTAGATAGGGGCTTGGTAAGCATATCTGCCAATTGCAACTTGCTGGGAACATAGGACAATGAGATTAGCCCATCATGAAGTTTTTCACGGACGAAATGACAATCTAGCTCGATATGTTTGATACGCTCGTGAAAGACAGGATTCCGTGCAATGTAAATGGTAGACTGAATATCGCAATGAACAAAAACTGGAACAATAGAAGTGACAGAAAGTTCATGAAGTAGGCTGGTAAGCCAGGCAAGCTCAGCTACCACTCTTCTCATGGATCGGTATTCAGCCTCAGCCAAAGATAAAGCAACAGTATGCTGTTTTTCGACTTCCAGGTAAGAAGAGAGCCACCAAGTAATACCAAATAACCACTCACAGACTTTCTAAAACTCGGACAAGCAGCCCAATCCGAGTCACAGTAGGCTTGGAGAGAAACATTAGAATCAGCATTCATGAAAATTCTTTGACCCAATATTCCTCTAACATACTTAAGAACATGATAAGCAGCAGATAGATGAGCCGAGGTGGGAGCATGCATGAATTGACTAAGGTATTGAACAGAAAAAGCCAAATCAAGTCTAGTATTAGTGAGAAAATTTAATTTTCCAACCAATTTCCGATAAAGAGCAGGATCTGATAGGGGCTCCCCAGCCTCTACTAAAGATGTCAGATTAGTGTCCAAAGGGCCGGTGACGGACTTGCAATCCAGGTGATCAAATTCAGACAAAAGATCCAGTGCAAACTTCCTTTGGCAAACTATGACACCACCAGATTCAGCCAGAATTTCCAGACCCAAAAAATAATGCAAGTGTCGTAAGTCTTTAATTTTAAACTGTTCATCTAGAAACAGTTTAAGGGCAGCCATTTCCTTATCATCATTTCCAGTTAAAAGAATATCGTCAACATAAACAGCAACAATCGTAAGATGACCAACATCAGATTTAATGAACAATGAGTAGTCATTTTTAGAGACTGTGTAGCCCAAAGAAATAAGAGAATTACTTAACTTGGAGTACCACTGTCTTGAGGCCTGTTTGAGGCCATATAAGGACTTTCTTAACTTGCAAACCATGTTATTCCCAGCCACCAGCATACCTTGAGGTATTTTCATGTACGCCTCCTCATCTAAATTCCCATGCAAAAAAGCATTATTAACATCTAATTGAAACATGTACCAACCTTTTTTGATTGCCACAGCTATAATAGATCTAATAGTCGTCATCTTAACAACCTGGGAGAAATTTTCATTATAGTCTATACGTTCGTGTTGTGTATCACCTCTTACAACTAACCGAGCTTTAAATCTGTCAATGATACCATCGGCCTTATGTTTTATTTTATACACCCATTTACAACCGATCGGTTTCTTCCTGGGGGTATAGGAACCACATCCCAAGTCCCATTAGCCTCAAGAGCCTCAAATTCTTTCAACATTGCCTCCTGCCAGGCTGGCTGCAAGGCTGCCTATTGATAAGTTAATGGCTCAAGTACAGTATCTAAGGTGTGAACTAAACTCTGATTACGTGAACTTAAGGTGCTGAAGCATACAGATCTTGGAGGCGGGGATAGAAGTTAAAGTGGGAGGAAAAGAAGAGGAAAAACTACAAAGGTAATCGTTCAAATATGTAGGAGGATGATGAATTCTGGAGGGATATCAAGTTGTTGGGACAGGAGAAGGGGAAGGGCCAGGTGAAACAGGTGAAAGATGAGATTCAGAAGAAGTAGAGGAAGGAGAAAGAGTAGAAGACGGTATAATAGAATCCTGAGGTGAAGAAGATGAACTGGAGGGAGGAAGAGAAGAATCTGAATCTATGTAAGGTGGCAGAGTTGGAAATAAAATTGTGGGAGTAGATGAAGCTGAATAAGGAAAGTTGTCCTCATGGAAGACGACATCGCTGGAAATAAGAATCTTTTTACCTGAAAGTTGTAGTAATTCATAAGCTTTCTTTCCAGGGGGGATAGCCTAATAATATGCAAGCACTAGATCTTGGTGAAAATTTATTTCTTAGGGATTTGGGAACCACTGCATAGCACAAGCAACCGAAACTTCTCAAATGACTGTAGGAAGGTTTTTGACCGAAAAGAAGCTCAAATGGGGTCTTCCCAGATAACACTGAACGGGGAAATCTATTGATCAAATATGTTGCAGTGAAAATACAATCACCCCAGAAATGAATGGGAAGTTTGGACTGATACAATAGGGCTCTTGCTGTTCCCAGCAAATGTTTGTGCTTTCTTTCGACAATGTCATTTTGTTGAGGTGTATAGGGACAAGAATTTTGGTGCATCACACCTTTGGAGAGGAAATATGTTGTGGCTTCACGACTGGTTCCATGTTCCAAGGCATTATCTGTTCTTATGGTTTTAATTTTGATGTTAAACTAGGTTTCAATCGTGCAAAAGAAAGATTTTAGGACAGACAATGCATTACTTTTGTGACTAAGAAGATGTGTCCATGTATATCTACTATAATCATCCACAATTGTCAGGAAATATTTATATGATTTTTGTGTTGCAGTATGATATGGTCCCCAAACATCCACATGAATAAGATCAAATAAACGAGAAGAATAAGATTCACTGTGAGAAAAAAGAAGTCTTTGTTGTCTAGCAAGAGGACAAATTTCACAAAGGAAAGGTTGTCTATTACATGTAGGAACATTCAGACATTCTATTCTCTGCAATTTTGAAAATGGAAGATGTCCCAATCTATGGTGCCGCAAAACATGGGACTTATTTACATTTATTATATTTACATGAACAGATATAGGAACATGAATAAAAGTTGAGGGAGAATATGATTCTGCAGTAGAAGAAGTTGAAGAAATTCTGGGATTGATCAAGTAGAGCCCTTCAGCCATCTTACCAAGTTCCAATGGCTTCTTCGGAGAAGGGCCCTGTAAGTAACATGCAAATTGTGTAAAATATACTAGAGAAGAAGTATTAATTAAAAGTTTGTGAACTGAAATAAGATTATACTTGAAAGTAGGCACATATAGAACTTTGGACAAAGTAACATGGGAATTGACTTGGACAGTGCCAATAGATGTGACTTTCACTTTATAGCCATTAGGTAAAGTGACAAGATATGAGATAGATAGGTTAGTTAAATTGGTGAGTAATGATTTGTTGGAGGTCATGTGATCTGATGCTCCAGAATCTAAAATTCAAGTATCAGAATTTAGCACACTACTTAAACAAGCATAACTCCTGTAGATTGAGAGAGAATAATAGGCAGGTATACCTGTAAAATTAGCTGCACTAGAGACGGACTGATTCTGATTCTGTGGATCATCAACCTGAACATTTTGAAAAATATTCATGATCTGCTTGTATTGTTCTGGAGTAATTGTATTTGGGGAAAGAGCAGTGTCAGGACCGCCATCAGATGTTGGATCAGCAGAAGAAAGCACATTAGCAACAATCCGCACATTCTTATTTCCAAACTTGAAATTTTGAGGAAAACCATGAAGTTTGTAGCATTTTCTATCACATGCCCATTTTTCTTGCAATACATGCAAAACAGCTTCTTAGGATCAACATAACCCTTTTGATTATTGAAATTCTGAGTAGTAGGATTGTTGAAATTCTGAGTTGTGCGGTTGTTGAAATTGTATCTCTGATTAGGATTGACAGATTGTGGTGCTTTTTGATTGTAGCTTGTCCCAACAGATAATGAGACAGAGTCAGATTGGAAAATAGGCACATTATTTATACCCCTTTGCTTCTCATCCTGAATAATCAGTGAGTAAGCTTTACTGATGTCTGGAAGAGACTCCATCATAAGAATGTTTCCCCGAGCATTACTCTATGCTTCATTTAAACTTTACTGATGTCTGGAAGAGACTCCATCATAAGAATGTTTCCCCGAGCATTACTCTATGCTTCATTTAAACCCATCAAACTGCATTAGTTTTTGATTTATATCCTAGGTTTTTTTTTTTTTTTTTGTGATTCCTCTGAAACATAGAAAATCAGAGAAATGAAGCTATGAAAACACAAAATCTATGCCGGATCATTAATAGAAAGCCCTGATACCATGTTGGATTTGATGAGATAATTGGAAATCATACATGAACAAGAGAGAACAGAAGGTTCGATAGAATGGGAGCTGCCAGATATTTTGATGAAATGGGTATCTTAGTTCCAAAGTGGAACTACATGTCATTTATATACAATTCATGTATAACCGGGTCAACCCAAATAGAAAATACTAAACTGAAACTAAACATACATCATGACACTACAAATAATTTAAATACATGGCTCAATACTAGTCCAACAATATTTTCAGAAGAAACGTTGTAGTACTAGATATATTTCGGCTAGGACCTAGAAAAATAAAAGGAGGAAAAAAGAAGATAAAGGAGGTCTCATCAGTCTCATGGTGAGACAAGAAGAGAAGATAATAATTTGACAATAACAAAAATGACGCTAAGGGATCAATTAGTTGCTCTTTATAATTGATATCTTGATGAAAGTAGACCGTAGAAGAACGTAAAAATAGCACGGCGTAGTCAGTTTTCGTATTGGTGATTCAAAAATAGCCAGCGTTTAAAAAATTATTGAAAAATACTCACTATTTTGCTGCAACACGGAAAATTCCAGCATAATATACTGGAGATGGGTGCACCTGTGTATGAACTTCCAGCATATTATGCTGGAACTCCAACACGCGGAAAAGTTCCAGTATAATATACTGGAGATTGGAGCACCGGTACTCCATTCTCCAGTATATTATGCTGGACCGGTATATTATACTGCAACTCCAGTATATTATACTGGAACTCCAGTATATTATACTTAAACTCCAATATATTATACTGGAGTATTTTTTCGGATTTTGAACAGTTTTTTCGTTCAGATTTATTTTTACGTAAAAAATAGCAAAATTTCGATTATTTTTCAAACTGTGACTATTTTTTAAATAACCACTTATAAATCTAACTATTTTTGAATTTTTACCTACGTGAAAAATAGCTAAATTTCGATTGTTTTTCAAACTGTGACTATTTTTTAAATAACCACTTATAAATCTAACTATTTTTGAATTTCTACCTAGAAGAACGGTTGGTTCGTATTTCTTTGTTTTGCATTGTGGGCCTGTTCTATTCTCACCTAGTACTTACTAAAATTAAAGGCATGCTGATAGGACAGGTGAACCAATTGCAATAGAAAAACGTGATATTTTGTCTATTTGAATAGTGCCGCTAAATAAGTAAAGGCAATCCCAATATATCATACTATATTAAAAGTAGGAACATTGTAAGTCAAAAATTAATTTATAAATTCACCCATAAAAAATTGAGTGATAATTTTGCCCATACAATCAAATACTATTTCAACAATACTTTTTCATTGCGCCATAAGTAAGGTAATGTATGTGCTCTAGGGTGTTTGCTTTTCTTTGGAACCCTAGCTTGCTACACTACTAAAGAAGGTTTCATGCTTGTAACTCTACTTTATCTTATTTTATTTCTTGAATCGTTTCCTTTAACATTAATCTTAAACCAGAACCAACTGAGCTTTGCCAATCGGATAGCCTTACCAGCAAAATCTCCCTAAACTAACGTTTTGAAATGTTTTAATAATATCGATGCATTTTAATATTAACAAATCATCACATTTTGAGCTTGTACGTTTCTCCTTCAAATCTCATTTTAACCTTCACACACATATTTTAAATTACCTAAATACCTATTTCATTAAACTAAATATCTTATATAATAAAAAATAAAATAAAATATGATTATGCGAAGGAAAGCCAACGCTTCAGCCTTCAAATGCAATTGTCAAAACGCTTCACATAAGAAACAATTTGTATCTTATAAAATCAAAAATAAGAAACAAAATTACATGTATCTAATTACACTTTGATTATTCATCTTCGTAGGTTAAAACAATATCCAATCATCTTGATCAAAACAAGTATCATGTGATAATCCACATGATAATTCAAAGAAACTTGAACATTATCCTTTTATGTGTAATTAATTATTTACTCAAAGTTTTATTTCTATTAACAACATTGTTTACTACAAGACTAAACATACATTCACAACGCACATGCCGAGAAACTAGTTAATATGATAAGTATCGATCGTAATCTAATCTGATATTTGAATAGTGCCACTAAATATAGGATATTTGAAAAATCTTTTTAGATTCGCAAATATTTAACCTTTTTATTAATTTAAATGCATCTCAATAAAAAGAGGAAGATTTTTAAAATTTGGCACCTTAAAAATACGGTAGCATTTGTGTGACTATAAAAGCTTCCATTAAAAAAAATAAGAATGTGCAATCTTTTTTAAACGATCTAATAAAAAAATAGCGGCAATCTTTTTAAGAAGGGATTACATATTTTTACAATAGAGGGATCAAGCGGCTGGACGCTAAATTGTCACCATAACTATTTAAAAGCTTTATAAATAGACCCATGTCTCTGTATACTACACAGTACTCGTACTTGAACAGAATTTCTTTGAGTAGTTCACTTCTTTTAGTTTCAACTACTGTTAGCAAAATACGACGAAAAATGGATATGGAGTTTAAGAAAGTGAGACAGACATTTGGATCTATAAGTTTAAATTATAAATGTGTGTAATGTGCTAAAATTATTCTTTGAAATTTGTGGTCTTTAATATTCATTTTATTCATATAAGAAAATTTTAAGAATTTTAGAATTAAAAATTTACCAAATATAAAAGTACCTTTCTTTTTTAACAAATAAAAAAATGAAGGTAAAAACACATAACGTGAAACATAAGGACCACTAATATTTTACATTAGACGATCACTCAACTGGCCCTTAAATTGTCATCACTAGTAGGAGTACAATTTTTAAAGCTTTATAAATAGACTCATGTCTATGTGAACTTCTAACTTGGACAGAATTTCTTAAAATTCACTTCTCTTAATTTCTAGTTTTCTAGCCAAGAACTCCGTTAAAAGAAGAAGAAAAATGGATAGGAATGCTGGAGAAGTTAAACGGCGGTGTGACGATCATCATCCTACTGTTTGGGGAGACCATTTTGTTGCCTATGCTCATCTCTCGGTAAATTTGTATTTTAAGAACTTCTTTTTTTTTTTTTTGCGCATATTCTTCTTGTTTTTAACACACTAGTAGCTATGTCTTTGCTCATTTATTTTCAGTTGACGCAATTCTATTGATCCATCTGTTTGTAAATGTTGAAGTATGTGACTAAATATTTCATCAAATACTTTAAACTGTTAGAGAGGGCATATTTTTATTTATTTAATTGTGTTTCAACATGCCCCTCAGGTGCGGTTTGATTCTTTTTCTTAGACCAAGAACGTGAAAATTCTTTTTCGTTAATGGATGTCAGTGAGACTTCAACTCAAGATGTCTCACTGTTATGATACCATGTTAAAATGTATAACCATCTCATCTAAAATCTTATACTGTTAGAGCGTTTACTTTTATTTACTTAATTGTGTCTCAACAATAAATAATTGAGAGCACAAAGATATAAAAAGTGTTATATTTATTTACTCGCACAGGGAGCCAATGAAGGGGAAAAGAAACAGCATGAGCACCTTAAGGAAGAAGTAAGAAAAATGCTAGTGATGGCTCCTTCCAAATCATTGCAAAACCTGAACCTGATAAACGCAATCCAATGTCTCGGAGTAGCGTACCATTTTGAACATGAGATTCAGGAGTCACTGGCCTGTATCTATAGCTGTTATGAAGAATTGAATGGTGAAGCTGATGAAACTGACCTTCATCTTGTTGCTCTGCGGTTTCGATTACTTAGGCAACACGGTTATTATGTCTCATCTGGTATGCAATAGTTACTCGAGTTTTTGTTGAAAAGAGTTTAAGTTCTAGACACTGACCTCATAAAATATGATGAATTGAATCAGATGCTTTTAGGAAGTTCACTGACGATCAAGGATATTACAAGAAAGCATTGGTTAGTGACGTGCAAGGATTGTTGAGCTTGTTTGAGGCAGCACAATTCAGAGTACACGGTGAAGAAATATTGGACGAAGCAGATAATTTCACCACCACTCATTTGAAGCTATTGTTGCCTACATTGAGCAATTCTCTCGCGACGCAAGTCAGGAATGCACTAAAGTATCCAATCAACTATACTATGGTGATAGTAGCAGCGAGGAAATACATATCGTTATACCAAGAAGATAAATCATGTGATGAAGTGTTACTAAATTTCGCAAAGTTGGACTTCAACATATTGCAGAAAATGCATAAAAGGGAACTATGTGATATCACAAGGTAATTTACTAATTAACATCACAACATTGAATTATTTCTAAAAGAATACATCAATTTTCAGATCAAACTTCACATTTTTTTAGGTGGTGGAAAGAATTGGACTTGGCAAAAGCATTACCTTTTGCAAGAGACAGAATAGTCGAGTTGTACGTCTGGAGTTTGGGTGTGTACAGCTTTGAGCCCCAGTATAGGGTTGGCAGAAACATACTTACCAAAATGTTATGCTTCGTTTCTATTACTGACGATATCTATGACACCTATGGAACACTAGATGAGCTTACTCTCCTCACGAATTCAATAGAAAGGTAGTACAATCTTTATTTTTATTTTTTTTTGTAACTTACTGCTTTAGTTTGCCATGTAATAACTTGTACAGTAATTAAGTATTTTACTAATAACCTCACCTTCCGATGTAAACGTAGGTGGAACATCGATGCTGCAGAACAGTTACCCTCATATATGAAGATTTTTTACCGTGCACTTCTAGATGTTTACAGTGAAGTGGAGAAAGAGTTGGCAAGTGATCATAACAAGTCATTTCGAGTCAACTATTCTATAACTGCGGTAATTAAGTGGCGAATAGCTAATAAGTAAATTAAACTTTTTAAGGATGATTCATGCAGGGCGTACACAGAAATTTTAATAAGCAATGTCTCAGTTAATTGATGCATGGCCAATGACCCAAAGGAGTTTGGGGAGATGGTGAAAATGAAAAGCCGAGTACAGTAGCATAAATAAAAATTGTAAATTCAAGAAGAGGGTTTTTCTTGATTGAGCGTTTATAAGATGTTAAATAAAATTGTTGTTGCCTTTTCCACCGTTCGATCTACGTTGTTCATGAGTTTTTACTCTTGTACCTTTCAGAAGAAAAAGTTGGCAAGGGCTTATTTTCAAGAAGCCGAATGGTATCATGGGAATAATGTCCCAACAATGGAACAGTATGTGAAGAATGGAATTCGAACTAGCACTGTCCCATGTCTTGCGACTCTCTCTTGGTTAGGCATTGGAAATGAAGCAACGAAGGAGGCATACGATTGGATTGCAAGTGAACCTCCAGTTCTCCTTGCTTCCTCTATCATTGGTAGATTATCGAATGATATTGTTTCCCATGAGGTATACTATATAAGTAGATTTTTTAATTCAACCTTAAATATTGGAATAACAAGCATAGTAGGAAATAATGTTTTCTAGTTTTTTTAGTTCAACCCTAAATATTAACAAATATATACTTATTCCTTGTAGTAGTACTTATGAGTTCATACTTCGAGGTTCACACTCTAATGGGTTTTGCACAAATAAATATAGGTCTAGACTAAAATATATGAGTTCAATTGAACGCACACCTATAATATTAGATACGACCCTTAAATCATAGTTCATACCATTTAGTTTACACAGCAATTTTAGCTCTTGTGTTCTAATAATTGTTGCTCTTTATATGGATATGCAGAGAGAAGTAGAAAGAGGAGATGTAACAGGTGTCGAGTGTTACATGAACGAATATGGTGTCACAAAGGAAGAAGCATGCAGGGAGATTAGGAAAATACTGAAGAATAAATGGAAGGATTTGAATCGAGGATGCCTAGAACCTACCGATGTACCAAAAGTTCTGCTAATGCCACTGCTCAACCTTGCTAGGATGTGTGAGTTCGTATATAAAGATGAAGATGCTTATACTGTTTCCAAAAATAACTTCAAAGACATCGTTTCTCTGGTGCTAGTTGATCCCATTACAATATGAGAACTTGAAAAGGAAAAACATAAAGAAAATGAAGGAAAAAAAAAACACTAAAATTGCAACTCTAGAATGCTTTTATATATATGTGTGTGCGCGCAAAAAGATTTGGGTTGCTGGTTCCAGGGCAAACAGACAATGCTTATATTTGGATAAGCTAAATGTACGTATTGGAATGAATATCATTTGGTTTCGTGTAATTTGTTTAGTTGTTGGAGTTGCTCTTTTGTAATACTTATAATAAGTTATATACATGACATCTTATCAAATTTTGGACTTTGTACTGTTTTACTATTTTTAATGTTTTTAGTATTAGGTTGGGATTGGGTGGGGGGTGTCACGACCCGGAATTTCCACCGTCAGGATCGTGATGGCGCCTAACATTTTCACTTGCTAGGCAAGCCAATATTAGAAAATTATTAAGCCAAACCTTAACCAATTCAGTAAACAACAGTAAATAGCTAAAGTGAAATAAAGCGAGTGCGGAATAATAAAATAACCTCATTATTTACTACTACCCGGATCTGGTGTCACAATTTCACGAACATTCTAGGATTTTCTAGAAGTAAAATTCTGAAAGAAATACAACTGTTTGAATGAAAGAAACAGTAAAACAAAAGAGATAGATGGGGACTTCAAGGTCTGTGAACGCCGACAGATCTACCTTTAGTCTCCGGTGGTCCGGTCCGAGCTGCTATGCCTCTCGATCAACAGGGACCAATGCGAAGATCTGCACAGAAGTGCAGTGTAGTATCAGTACAACCGACCTCATGTACTGGTAATTGTCGAACCTAACCTCGACAAAATAGTGACGAGGCTAAGGCAAGACACATGCATAATAAACTTGTGCAATTTAACAGTATATGTACAAAATAACGGCAAGTACAAGATAGACAGATAATACCGGGAGGAGGACATGGTGAGGGGATTATGAGATAGAAAATCACAGCAGTAATGAGAACCTGATGAACCGATATACCTTGAACAAATAAACAAGTAAGCCACTAAAAGAAAATGCACGGCATCATCCTTCGTGCTTTTACTCTCGACCTCACCATATGAATCAATAGAAACGACATCGCATCACCCTTCGTGCATTAACTCTCTCATAAAATGGCACGGCATCACTATTCGTGCATTAACACTCACAATATGGCACATCATCACCCTTCATGCATTAACACTCACAAAACATGGCACGGCATCGCCCTTGCATTATCACTCTCCCTCACATGCATTATCCCGTCTAAGTCAAGTTTTACTACCTGCAGATGTCGCAAATGCAGCCTGGGCTTTGCAAATGCGATGCCCGCAAATGCGAAGGAGCCATCGCAAATGCGAAGCCCTTCACACTTCTACTGCATTCGCAAATGCGAAGATAAGTTCGCAAATGCACACTTGAACTTCTACAAATGCGACTCAATGATCGCATTTGCGATCACTGCCCTCCCAGACTCACTTCGCAAATGCAAAGTATTTCTCGCAATTGCGATGACTGTATGGCCTAGCTACTCTTCGCATTTGCGATGAGTAGCTTGCAAATGAGAGACTGTCATGCTCGCAAATGCGAACTGTGATCTTGCAAATGCGAGATCAGAGGCCAGTTCCCAGAAACTGCAGACACCAGCAAAAAATATTCTAAGTCCAATTTCACCACGTAGCCTATCTGAAACTCACCCGAGCCCTCGGGGCTGTAAACCAAAAGTGCACACAACACTAAAAATATCATACGAACTTCCCCGCGCAATCAAATCGCCAAAATAACACCTAGAACTACGAATTGAACACCAAATCAAATGAAATTTTCAAGGAAACTTTGAAACTTCTATTTTCACAACTGGACGTCCGAATCACGTCAAACCAACTCTGTTTCTCACCAAATTTAACAGACAAGTCATAAATGTGATATTCGACCTATAACGGGTTCTGGAACCAAAATACGGACCCGATATCCAAAAAGTCAAACCTCGGTCAAACATTTCCATTTCATTAAATCTTTAACTTTCAAATTTTGACAAACTCCGATATCTCGGGCTAGGGACTTCCGATTTCGATTTCGGGCACCCTCAAGTCCCAAATCACAATACGGACCCATCGAGACCATCAAAACATGTATCAGGGTCCGTATATCAAAAATGTTAACCGAAGTCAGCTCAAATGAAGTTTTTAGGCAAAATTTCTTATTTTTATCAACTTTTAACATAAAAGCTTTCCGAAAACACGCCGGGAGAGTGCACGCAAATCGAGGAGGGTAAAAATGAGATTTTAAGGCTTAAAAGCGCAGAATTGAGTTCTAAAATATAAGATGACCTTTCGGGTCATCACATTCTCCACCTCTAAGATAACCGTTCGTCCTCGAACGGACATAGAAAAGTACCTGAACGGGTGAAAAGGTGGGGATATCTACTCCGCATGTTCGACTCGGACTCCCAAGTAGTTGCCTCGACGGGCTGACTCCTCCACTGCACTCGAACTGAAGGATAACTCTTTGATCTCAACTGATGAACCTGCTGGGCTAGAATAGCCACCAGCTCCTCCTCATAGGTCAAATCCTTGTCCAACTAGACAGAGCTGGAATATAACACGTGGGACGGATCATCGTGATACTTCCGAAGTATGGACACATGGAACACTAGATGGACCGCTCATAAACCAGGTGACAACGCAAGTCTGTAAGCCACTTCTCCCACTCGCTCAAGAATCTCAAAAGGTCCGATGTATCTAGGGCTCAACTTTCCCTTCTTTCCAAACCTCATTACACCCTTCATGAGTGACACACGGAGCAACACTCTCTCTCCGACCATGAATGCAACATCACGGACTTAAGTCGGCATAACTCTTCTGCCTGGACTGAGTTGTGCGAAGTCTATCCCGAATGATCTTAACCTTATCCAAGGCATCCTGTACCCAATAACCGAGCCTCCCCCGGCTCAAACTTTCTAACCGGCGATCGACACCGCCTACCATATAATGCCTCACAGGGAGCCATCTGGATGCTCGATTGATAGCTATTATTGTAGGCAAACCCCGCTAGTGGAAAGAACTGATTCCACGAACCTCCGAAGTCTATAACATAAGCGCGAAACATATCCTCTAATATCCGAATAGTGCGCTCGGACTGTCCGTCCATCTGAGGATGAATGCTGTGCTCAACTCGACCTCCGTGCCCAACTCACGCTGCACTGCCTTCCAGAAATGGGAGGTGAACTACGTACCTCGATTAGAAATGATAGACACGGGCACACTATTGAGACGAACGATCTCGCGGATATAAATCTCTGCCAACCGCTCTGAAGAATAGGTAACTGCCATAGGAATGAAATGCGTTGACTAGGTCAGTCTATCCACAATGACCTAAACTGCATCTAACTTCCTCTAAGTCCGTGGGAGTCTAACAACAAAATCCATAGTAATACTCTGCCAGTTCCACTCAGGAATGTCTATCTTCTGAAGTAAACCACCAGGTTTCCTATGTTCGTACTTTACTTGCTGACATTTTAGACACCGAGCTACATCTGCCACTATATCCTTCTTTATTCTCCTCCACCATTAATGCTGCCGCAAGTCCTGATACATCTTGGTGGCGCCCGGATGGATAGAATACCGGGAACTGTGGGCCTCCTCCAGAATCAACTCACGATGTCCATCCACATTAGGTACACAAATACGACCCTGCATCCTCAAAACTCCATCATCTTCAACTGTAACCTGCTTGGAATTACCGTGCCGCACTGTGTCTGTAAGGCCCCGTGAAATTTGTACTCAAGGCATAACACTTCGTCGAATCAAAATTTCCGTATATGTGTTGAGAATATGTAATATTTTACTGATTTTGCACTTAAAAACCGAGAGTCAAAATTTTCCAGAAAATTGCCATTATGCAGTCTAGAATGATGTCGCAGATCAGTTATGCGGACAGCATTTCTGCCGCAGAGTGAAACAGAAGAATTTTCAATATTGATGTTGAAGATGCGGTCCATTATGCGATCGCATAACCAATATGCGGACCGCAGAATCGTCGCATAAATTCCTCAAGGATTTGTGGAGGCCAGTTCTGCGGTGCAAAATGCAACCGCATAACAGGAATGCGGACCGCATTCCTGTCGCAGACCCAAACAGACCCTTCGGAGTTTTGGGGGCACTTCTACGGTCCAATTTGCGGACCGCATTTCGATTCTGTGATCGCAGAATGCGACCGCATATCTTGCTCGGGCTCCTATTTTTTCTAAATTTTAAAACCCGACCCCTTTGTAATAAAACACCCCAACCCCTCATTTTTAACATTCTTCTGAACAAAAATAAGAGAGAGGAAGAGAGGGTTCTTGAGAAATTTGGTTCTTCAAAACTATCCGGGCCGGGAAAATTCAAAGTAATTGTCCTCATCTCCATCCTTACAGGTAAAATTCCTAACCTTTTTCCTTGATTTTCAGGTTTAATCTAGGGGGGGGGAGTCTCATGCATTAATTCTTGAAAGTTATGGTTGAAATTGTGCATGCATGTCTATTAGAACCTAAAATCTAGTAGGAATAATTGGGTGGGAGCAAAGACTTGTGCGAAGAAGGGGTTAATAACCTAAATATGTTCTGGTAGTGATTGTGAACCTTGAATTCTAAGTTATGTGTATTAATTTGTGCACTATATTGACGTTGCTAGATAATTTGGTGAATTGGAAGTAGAAATTAAAAAGGAATTCAGCTCCAGGTATGTATGGCTAACCTTGACCTTGTAAAATCGCCTTGTTGGTGTTCAAATGTTTAGTATGTGGCATCTACGTGGGTAAATTGTGAAATTCATGTGATTGACATGATTGCGAATATAATATGTGGTATTAGCTGAGAAACAAATGACAGAAGGAAATTGTAAGTGATGTAACTGGAATAATTGTGATAGTAACATCTATGGCTTATCGTGGACAAGTATTGTTGTAACGTAAAACACTTGTGAATTGTTGAATATGACGGAAATAGTATTAACGGTTATGGGGATACTTGTAAATTGTTGTTGCTACTTCTTAAGGAGTGTTGTTGTGATCTTCGTGAATTATTCATTGTTGTTGTTGTGATTGTTTGTGAAATGAAACTGTACGGTGGGATCGGGTTGCGCGCCGCAACGCGAAGTAATAAGGTGTGGGTTGTGGTGATAAGGGTGGCCGAGGTAATAAGGGTGGAAAGTGATCGAAATCACTGTTGAAATGAAAATATGAGCAAAAATGCGAAATTTATTGATGTGGAAATGTGGAAGGGGAAACAGGAGAGTTTGTAAAACTTGTTTGGCTTGATTGTTCCTTCTTATGGATTTGATTGTTGTTTCTATTACTGTTACTTACTTGTCTATGGCTTGATGTTTACTTGGCGCAAAGTTTGTTCATACATACCAGTACGATTCCAGTGTACTGACGCCCCTTTTGCCGGGGGCGCTACTTTCGTGTTATGATTGTAGGTGGATCCATAGCAGGTACTCCAGTCCACCGACCGTAGCTCCTCATCACTTTCCATCTGCTGAATTGGTGAGCCCCTTTCCTTTCGGGGCCCTGTGTGGCTCATGCCGCCTTCGTTTTGGGATCTTGTTTTGATATTTGTATAAGGTATAGCCGGAGCCTTGTTACCGGCAAGTACTGTATCATCCTTTTTCAATGTTAGAGGCTCCGTAGACAGAAAATGTGGGTCACGAACTAAAGTCATATGTATCTTGTATGTTGGGCTATGTAAAATGTAAACCACGCTAAGAAATCGCGTACCGTGTGTATGCTTTGTAATAAAAAGGTGTTTTCTAATTGTAAATGGTTATTTCTTTTGGCCAATAAGTAATGAAAGAATGCGGAGTAGCATGTGGGGTAGGAAAGGCACCCAGGTCCATTTGACTGGGGCTACCCGGTCGAGCGCCGGTCATGTCCCTCGAATTTGGGGCGTGACAAACTTGGTGTCAGAGCGAGGTTTTAAAGGAGTCCTAGGGTGTCTCGGAGCCGTGTATGGTAGAGCCCTACTTATCGGTGTGAAGTCGACCACATCTATAAGTGGGGGGCTGCATGGACATTTAGGAAATTTCCCACTTCTTTGTCATTCTGTATCGTGCGGTGAAGTGAAATGTGAAAGTATCTATGTCTAACTCGTGCTTTGTTCCAAAATCTTTTCAGTAATGGCACCTAAGAAGAGAGATAGACTCGGCCTTGGGGCCAATGCCACCCCGAGTGAGGCTGTGAATCATGTACCTGATGTCGTGGGTGAGAGTGACTCCCCGGCCTTGAATCTTCCCGATCCATCTATTCCAGATCAAATCATTCCTGTTTCGGTTGCGGCAGAGGGTGCCACCATCCCTCCCGCCGATATTCCTGATTCTGATGCAGTTCCAGCTTCCGGTCCCGAGGTTTCTAATGGGGACCTTAGAGGAGCCATCCGTATGTTGACCCAGGCCTAGAGATCTCATGATGCCCCTGTGTCCTCCAGCGGACAGGGAGATTCTGCCAGCTCCAAAGTCCACCAGTTTCTACGATTGGCCCCTCCAGAATTCTCAGGCACAGACCCAGAGGCCGATCCGCAGGATTTCCTTGATGAGATGTATAAGACCCTTCGAGTGATGAAGGCTACAGAGATAGAGGGGGTTGAGTTGGCTTCATACAAGTTGAGGGGAGCAGCGCGTTCGTGGTTTGAGATGCGGGAGGATTCCCGTGAGGAGGGAAGACCTCCGGCTAGATGGGACGAGTTTGTAGATGCCTTTATGGACCATTTCTTGCCTGCCGAGGCAATGGCAGCCCGTGCCTCTGAGTTCGAGGTTCTCAAACAGGGCAGCATGAGTGTTTGGGAGTACCACATGGAGTTTGTGAGGTTGTCCAAGTATGCTCCTCAGTTAGTGTCGACCATGGATGCTCGAGTTCGGCGCTTCGTTCAGGGTCTTAGTCCTTTGGTGGTGAATGAGGCTGCTACAGCGGCCTTGCACTCAGATATGAATTATGGAAAGATTGTAGGATTCGCTCAGGCCACAGAGGCTAGAAAGTTGAAGATTCGGGCAGAAAGGGAGAGTAGCAGCAGGGCCCGGTCAATGGGCCACTCAGGGAGACCAGTTCCGGGGAGAGGGTCATCAGGGCCATCCCAGTCTTATGCTCAGTCCTCAGCGAGTGCACCGCCATCTATGCACAGTTATCAGCAGGGCAGTCATTCGAGACCAGGTTCAGACAGTAGGAGGTCCCGTCAGTCCGGTCGTCCAGGAGTGGGGTCTCAGCAGTAGGGGGGAACTACATGCCCCAAATGTGGGAGATTCCATACAGAGACTTGCTATTTGGATATTCCGGTATGTTATAGGTGCGGGGTGAGAGGTCACATCCAGCGGGACTGCCGTGCGCCCAGTCAGGGTATGGGTAGGGGATCTGCCCAGTCATCCAGTTCTTCAGTTGCTACATCATCAGTGTGTCCTCCAGCTCCAGCAGGGCGCGGTGCAGCTAGGGATGGAGCTCGTGGTAGGGGTGGACCTAGCCGGTTCTATGCTTTGAGTGGTTGTCAGAGTGCTGAGGCTTCTCCAGATGTTGTTACAGGTATCTTGTCCGTTCAGGCTATTGATTGCTCTTATTGATCCGGGGTCCTCTTTATCTTATGTCACCCCATTCATTGCTTCAAGTTTTGGGACAGAACCCGAACAGCTTCATGAGCTGTTCTCTATATCGACTCCGGTTGGTGATTCTATTACAGCCTCGCGAGTTTATAGGAATTGTGTTGTTACGGTGTGTGGTCGTGTTACCACGGCCGATCTTATTGAGCTTGGAATGGTAGATTTTGATGTAATAATGGGGATGGACTGGCTTTATTCGTGCTTTGCAAAACATGACTGCCGGACAAGAGTCATGAGACTCGAGTTCCCTAACGAGCCGGTTATCGAGTGGAAAGGAAATGGTGTGGTGCCAAAGGGTAGGTTTATTTCTTACCTTAAGACTTCGAAGATGATAAAGAAGGGGTGTATCTATCACTTGGTCCGGGTGGCAGACACCACCTCAGGAGTGTCTGCCCCCGAGTCCGTGCCAGTTGTGAATGAGTTTCTTGAAGTGTTTCCGGATGAGCTTCTAGGGATTCCGCCAGATAGGGAGATTGATTTCGGGATTGATGTATTGCCAGATACTCAGCCAATATCCATTCCACCATATAGAATGGCGCCAACAGAGTTAAGGGAGTTAAAGGAGCAGCTGAAGGATTTATTGGAGAAGGGGTTCATACGACCGAGTGTGTCGCCGTGGGGTGCTCCGGTTCTTTTTGTCAGAAAGAAGGATGGGTCGCTTTGGATGTGCATTGATTATCGGCAGCTTAACAAAGTCACCATCAAGAATAAATATCCTTTGCCTCGGAGGCATAATACTTCGTCAAGTCAAAATTTCCGTATATCTGTTGAGAATATGTAATATTTTACTGATTTTGCACTTAAAAACCAAGAGTCAAAATTTTCCAGAAAATTGCCATTATGCGGTCCAGAATGCGGTCGTAGATCAGTTATGCGGACCGCATTTCTGCTGCAGAGTGAAACAGAAGAATTGTCAAAATTGATGTTGAAGATGCGGTCCATTATGCGATCGCATAACCAATATGCGGACCGCATAATCGTCGCATAAATTCCTCAAGGATTTGTGGAGGTCAGTTCTGCGGTGCAAAATGCGACCGCATAACAGGAATGCGGACCGCATTCCTGTCGCAAACCCAAACAGACCCTTCAGAGTTTTGGTGCCACTTCTGCGGTCCAATTTGCGGACCTCATTTCGATTCTGCGATCGTAGAATGCGACCGCAGATCATGCTCGGGCTCCTATTTTTTCTAAATTTTAAAACCCGACCCCTTTGTAATAAAACACCCCAATCCCTCATTTTTAACATTCTTCTGAACAAAAATAAGAGAGAGGAAGAGAGGGTTCTTGAGAGAGAAAGCAATTTCCATCAATTTGGTTCTTCAAAACTATCCGGGCCGGGAAAATTCAAAGTAATTGTCCTCATCCCCATCCTTACAGGTAAAATCCCTAACCTTTTTCCTTGATTTTCAGGTTTAATCTGGGGGGGGGGGGGGAGTCTCATGCATTAATTCTTGAAAGTTATGGTTGAAATTGTGCATGCATGTCTATTAGAACCTAAAATCTAGTAGGAATAATTGGGTGGGAGCAAAGACTTGTGCAAAGAAGGGGTTAATAACGTAAATATGTGCGGGTAGTGATTGTGAACCTTGAATTCTAAGTTATGTGTATTAATTTGTGCACTATATTGACGTTGCTAGATTATTTGGTGAATTGGAAGTAGAAATTAAAAAGGAATTCAGCTCCAGGTATGTATGGCTAACCTTGACCTTGTAAAATCGCCTTGTTGGTGTTCAAATGTTTGGTATGTGGCATCTACGTGGGTAAATTGTGAAATTCGTGTTATTGGCATCATTGCGACTATGATTTGTGGTATTAGCTGAGAAACAAATGACGGAAGGAAATTGTAAGTGATGCAACTGGAATAATTGTAATAGTAACATCTATGGCTTATCGTGGACAAGTATTGTTGTAACGTAAAACACTTGTGAATTGTTGAATATGACGGAAATAGTATTAACGGTTATGGGGATACTTGTAAATGATTGTTGCTACTTCTTAAGAAGTGTTGTTGTGATCTTCGTGAATTGTTCATTGTTGTTGTTGTGATTTTTTGTGAAATGAAAGTGTACGGTGGGATCGGGTTGCGCGCCGCAACACGAAGTAATAAGGTGTGGGTTTTGGTGATAAGGGTGGCCGAGGTAATAAGGGTGGCCGAGGTAATAAGGGTGGAAAGTGATCGAAATCACTGTTGAAATGAAAATATGAGCAAAAATGCGAAATTTATTGATGTGGAAATGTGGAAGGGGAAACAGGAGAGTTTGTAAAACTTGTTTGGCTTGATTGTTCCTTCTTATGGATTTGATTGTTGTTTCTATTACTGTTACTTACTTGTCTATGGCTTGATGTTTACTTGGCACAAAGTTTGTTCATACATACCTGTACAATTCGAGTGTACTGACGCCCCTTTTGCCGGGGGCGCTACATTCGTGTTATGATTGTAGGTGGATCCATAGCAGGTACTCCAGTCCACCGACCGTAGCTCCTCATCACTTTCCACTGACCGTGGCCCTGTGTGGCTCATGCCGCCTTCGTTTTGGGATCTTGTCTTGATATTTGTATAAGGTATAGCCGGAGCCTTGTTACCGGCAAGTACTGTATCATCCTTTTTCAATGTTAGAGGCTCCGTAGACAGAAAATGTGGGTCACGAACTAAAGTGATATGTATCTTGTATGTTGGGCTATGTAAAATGTAAACCACGCTAAGAAATCACGTACCGTGTGTATGCTTTGTAATAAAAAGGTGCTTTTTAATTGTATATGGTTATTTCTTTCGTCCAATAAGTAATGAAAGAATGCGGGGTAGCATGTGGGGTAGGAAAGGCACCCAGGTCCGCTTGACTGGGGCTACCCGGTCGAGCGCCGGTCATGTCCCTCGAATTTGGGGCGTGACAGTGTCCCTAAGGACAAGCAAATAAGCGTCAACATACTGCCGCTCCCTGATGCGATCAAACAATGAAGACCGAGTGACCGTACAAGCTAGAACACGACTAGGCTCCGAAACATCCAACTCCACGAACTGATTGGCCAAGGCCTGAACATCTAATGCAGGCAGTCTCTCACTGACTGGAATGTACGCAAGGTTGCCCATACTAGCTGACTTCCTACTCAAAGCATCGTCCACCACATTGGCCTTCCCGGAATGATACAAGATGGTGATATCATAGTTTTTCAATAGTTCCAGCCACCTCCTCTACCTCAAATTGAGCTTCTTTTGTTTGAACAAATACTGCAAACTCCGACGATACGTGTATACCTCACACTACACGCCGTAAAGATAGTGCCTCCAAATCTTCACCGCATGAATAATGGCTGCCAACTCTAAGTCATGAACATGGTAATTCTTCTCATGAACCTTCAGCTGCCGCGAAGCATATGCAATTACCTTGCCACCCAGCATCAATACTGCACCAAGTCCAATACGAGATGCATCACAATATACTGTATAAGGCCCTGAACCTGTGGTCAACACCAACATCGGCGCCGTAGTCAAAGTAGTCTTGAGCTTCTGAAAACTCGCCTTACACTCGTCTGACCATCTGAACGAGGCACCTTTCTGGGTCGACCTGGTCAACGAGGCTGCTATAGATGAGAACCCCTCCACAAACTGACGGTAATAACCCGCCAATCTCAAGAAACTCCGGATCTTTATAGCTGAAGTGGGTCTAGTCCAGTTCTTGACTGCCTCAATCTTCTTAGGATCCACCTGAGTACCCTCTGCTGACACAACATTCCTTAAGAAATCGACTAAGCTCAACCAAAACTCGTATTTTGAAAACTTAGCATATAACTGGTTGTCTTTCAGATTTTGAAGAACGATCCGAAGGTGCTGCTCATGCTCCTCTCGACTGCGGGAATAGATCAAGATATCATCAATATACACAATCACAAAGGAATCCAAATAGGGCATGAACACTCGGTTCATCAAATCCATAAATGTTGTTGGGGCATTTGTCTGCCCAAATGACATCACTAGAAACTCATAATGCCCATACCAAGTCCGAAAAGCTGTCTTAGGGACATCGGATGCCCTAATCCTCAACTGATGGTAGCCAGACCTCAAGTCAATATTTGAAAAAACATTGGCACCGCAAGCTGATCAAATAAGTCATCAATCCTTGGCAACAGATACTTGTTCTTGATGGTGACTTTGTTCAACTGCCGATAATCTATGCACATCCTCATCGATCCATCATTCTTCTTCACAACCAACACGGGCGCACCCCAAGGGGAGACACTAGGTCTAATAAAGCCCTTATCAAGCAAATCTTGCAACTGCTCCTTCAATTCTTTCAACTCTAGCGGGGCCATACGGTATGGCAGAATAGAAATAGGCTGAGTGCCCGGGGCTAAATCGATACAGAAGTCGATATCTCTGTCGGGTGGCATCCCTGGTAGGTTTGCAGGAAACACCTCTGGAAACTCATGAACGACACATACTGAATCCATGAAAGGAACCTCCACACTCGAATCGCGAACATAAGCAAATTAAGCTAAACAGTCATTCTCGACCATATGCCGAGCCTTCACGGGAGAGATAACCTTGCTGGTAGAGTGGCTTGGAGTCCCTCTCCACTCCAATCGAGGCAACCCCGGCAAGGCTAAGGTCACCGTCTTGGTGTGACAATCTAATATAGCATGATAGGGTGAAAGCCAGTCCATACCAAAAATGATATCAAAATCGACCATATCGAGAAGTAGGAGATCTACACGAGTCCCAAGACTCCCAACGGTAACCACACACAATTGATAAACACGATCTACAATGATAGCATCTCCTACAGGGGTGGACACATGCACAGGGGAACTCAAGGAATCACGAGGCACAACCAAATGTGAAGCAAAATAGGATGACACATAGGAATAAGTAGAACCCAGATCAAATAGTACTGAGGCATCTCTACTGCAAACTGAAATCGTACTTGTGATAACCACGTCAGATGACTCAGCCTCAGGCTTGGCTGGAAAAGCATAGCATCGGGGCTGGGCCCCACCACTCTGAACTACATCTCGAGGACGAGCCCTGACTGGCTGGTCTCCACCTCAAGCGGCTGACCTCAACCTCTAATGCCCTGAATTCACCTCTAGCTACCTGACCCCTACCCCTAGATGGCTGAGAGGGCGGTGAAGTACCCGATGCCGGAACCATGGCATGAGAACCCTGATGCTGAGAACTTCTCGATGCTCGAGGGCAAAACCTAGCAATGTGCCTCAGATCACCACAAGTATAACAAGACCTCAGTTGTTGCGACTGCTGACCCGAAAACTGGCCCTGTCGGCCTGAGTAACCACCTCGAAAACTCTGGAGAGGAGGTGCACTAATAGGAGCTAGTGGTGCACTGTAGGCCAACTGATCGGAATAATGTATATGATAGCCACGACCACCAAAAGCACCGTGCGATGCCTGGAGTGCTGAATGAAACGGCCTGGGAGGATGGCCTCTACCAAAAGTACCCCTTCCTCCAGATGAGGCACCACTGGATCCACCAGAATAACGAGGTCTCTTGTCAGATCCCTGAACACTCCCTAAGCTAGTACCATCTCGACTCGCCTAGCAATATTGGCAGCTGTCTGAAAAGAAATCTCACTCCCAGTCTCCTTAGCCATCTGCAATCTGATAGGTTGAGCAATTCCCTCAATAGACCTCCTCTCTCTCTCTCTCTCTCTCTCTCTCTCTCTCTCGGTAGAAAGCAGAAAAATAGCATGACGGGCCAAATCCAAAAATCGGGTCTCGTACTGAGTGACAGACATAGAGCCCTGCTGAAGTCGCTTGAACTGCCTCCGATAGTCCTCTCTCAATGTGATAGGAAGGAACTTCTAAAGGAATAACTAAGAGAACTGGTCCCAAGTGAGAGACGGCGACCCAGCTGGTCTGGTCAACATATAATCCCTCCACCATTTTTTGGCGGAACCCGACAAGTGGACAACAGAATCAACCCTATGGATCTGCACTATGCCCATGTTCCGTAACACCTCATGATAGCTGTCTAGATAGTCCAGGGGGTCCTCTGAATATGCACCGCTGAAGTGAACTGGGAAAACCTTAGTTAACCTATCCAATCTCCATAAGGCCTCGGAGGACATAGCTGATCCATCACAGGTCTGTACCGCAACACCCGGGTGAACTACCCCAACTGGCTGGGTTGCTGGAATCCAAAACTTGGGAGCCATCTACTCCGGAGTGTGAATAGCTGGAGTTTGTGCTCCTTCCCAGCCTGAGAGACGACTGGTGCTATAGGAAATGTGCCGGCCTGCTGCACACTCTCCATGAGGCCCACTAAACGGACCAATGTATCCTAAAGCACTGGGGTGGCAATGAACCCCTCCGGGACCTGAGCTGGTCCTGCTGGAACAGTCTGGGTTGGAGCCTTCTCATCAAACTGCACCTGAGGCTCAGTCGCTGGTGCTGCTGCTCGGGCTCTAGGCTGAGCCCTGCCCCTGCCTCGACCTATGGCACGACCTCCGCCTCGACCCTTGCCCCTCGTAGGAGCTTCCACTAGGGGCTCTCACCGCCGCTCAGTTGAAGATGCGGTACGTGTTCTCGCCATCTGCAAGAGATTAAGAGTAGAAGAGTTCAATTAACAATAAGAGATCCAAAATCGCACGACAGAGAAGAATAGAAGTGAAATTTGTTCCTAAACTTTATAGACTTTGTGAGATAAGTTCAGACGTCTCCGTACAGATCCTCCACACTCTACTAAGCCTGCTCGTGAATTGTGAGACCTAGGCCCCCGGAATTCCCACTGTCGGGACCGTGATGGCGCCTAACATTTCCACTTGCTAGGCAAGCCAACGTTAGAAAATTATTAAGCCAAACCTTAACCAATTCAGTAAACAACAGTAAATAGCTAATGTGAAATACAACGAATAATATAATAACCTCATCATTTACTACTACCCGGATCTGGTGTCACAATTTCACGAACATTCTAGGATTTTCTACAAGTAAAAGTGAGAAAAAAATAGAACTGTTTGAACTAAAGAAATAGTAAAACAAAAGAGATAGACGGGGATTTCAAGGTCTGTGATCACTCAGATCTACCTTGAGTCTCCGGTGGTCCGGTCCAAAATCAGCACAGAAGTGCAATGTAGTATCAGTACAACCGACCCCATGTACTGGTAAGTGTCGAGCCTAACCTCGACGAAGTAGTGACGAGACTAAGACAAGACACATACATAATAAACCTGTGCAATTTAACAGTATATGTACAAAATGGCAAGTAAATGATAGACAGGTAATACTGGGAGGGGGACATGCTGAGGCGATTACGAGATAGAAAATCATAGCAGTAATGAGAAATTGATCAACTGATATACCTTGAACATAAACATGTAAGCCCGGTTAAAGAAAATGCACGGCATCACCCTTCGTGCTTTTACTCTCGAACTCACCATATGAATCAATAGAAACGGTACGGTATCACCCTTAGTGCATTACCTCTCTCATAACATGGCACGTCATCACCCTTCTTGCATTAACACTCACACAACATGACACGGCATCGCCCTTCGTGCATTATCACTCCCATTCACCAAAACAATAAATAATAACAACAGGGAGAAAGAAATAACAAGAACAATTCTTACTTCAATACTTGGTTCCACAATACCAACTGTTTACCTTGAAAATGGTAAGTTCAATTTGATTTGATTTTGTGGTTTTAAAAATACATGATTTATTTTTATGCTAGTTGTTAAGCAATGGATGCTAAGTGTGTGACTAGAAAATAGGTTAAGAGCTTGAATATAACGTATTAAGCAAACCGAATGGCTGGGAATCGGGGCCTCGAGCTGGCTAATACGGGACCTCGAGGTCGAGCTATACGTTAGGCTGTGGACAGTCGGCGGCGAATTAACAGTTCTAAAGGCCTTGATGAGGGATCTTTTATGATCAATGATGAGCAATAAATGAAGAACAATCAATGAAATACAATGAATGTAAGCAATAAATGTAAATAATAAGATCAAAGGAGAATATGTTTAAGTTAGAGAGCAAAAAATGTTCTTGTTCTTGTATTGAATGTAGAGTGTTGTATATTGTATATGTTACAAAATAACAAGGATCCCCTTTGTATATGAGGGAAAATCCCAACATGGTACAGATGCATTTATTACAAAGAAATATAGCTGGTATAGCTATTCGCTAGTTTGGTACAGACTAGTGCTTCTCTAGCAGGTTTTGTCAGCTTTGATCATGCGCCTTGGGAACTTCCTGCTCTCCCATGATAATCGTCGATTTGCACTGCCTCGAGGTCAAATGTTAGGAACCCTCGGGGTTAAACCTCGATCAATGCCTCGAGCTTTTGGAGACGCGCTTGCGAAGCGTTACAACGGCCATATAATCGGGCCTTCTGATTTTTACTGTATACATATAGTCCCCGCGTTTCTTAGAATGAAAATGATAAGAAATGGTCCCGACTCTTGACTTTCTTGAACATCTTGTGATGGCGTCATGCTTGTGACGTCAGTGCTCCAGGCGACTAGAAACATCCTGTCAATCCATCTTCAGAGGCATTCGTTACATTGCCGGTTTATTCTCCCCAAAGGCGGACATATCGCCGCCGATTCATTTCCCTAAAAGCATTGATTGCGCCTAGAGGTACATTTCCAAAGGCATTGATTGCGCCGTTGGTTATGCTAGTGCCCTTCCCTAAATAGGAGGTTTCTTGAATCAAACTCCATCCTGTCATTCTTCAATATCTTTTAACTCCTTTCTTCTCTTCATCCTCAACCAAACTTTATTTTTCATGATTCGAGCCCATGACCGTAATGTTACACGACAGCGGTTTTGCCAGTTATGCCATGGCTCCCTTTCAGAGCTCTTCCTCTCTGAGTGGGATCGTACTGGTTTGTTGTTTTTGTTGTTGTTGTTGGCCCGAAATGATGAGAAAGGGGCTTCAAATTGTTCCCGCATCAGAGGATATGTGGTCCTTGAACTGCTGCTCATCTCTCTTAACTTCACCCTGGTGTGGCACTTCACTCTCTTTACTTTCTCCGAAGTGAAGTGGCCTCATCTACTAACTGTTGCATCCTACACCGGTGCAATATCTCAAGAAGTGGCTTCATAATAGTAGTGCTGGCAAGACCCATACTAGCCAAATTTTTCACCAATCCACAATTTTCCCGTCCTGTTAAGAGCTTTTGCTCGGTGGCGAGCTATGACCTCTTCGTCATCTTTTCTGCTTCTTCATCTTTTTCTGCTTTGGAGGAGGTTCTCGAAGACGTCGTTTGGAAGTTTGAAATGGGGTCCCCGAAGGAATGGTTCTCATAGATATTGCTTCCGAGGATGTGCCTCCGAGAGTAGATTAGACTTTAGCTGTTATTTTTTGCGTCTTTGTTTCTGTGTAAGGACCCTTCGTGGACTTTTGTAATCATCGTTTATTAATACAAAAATGTTTCTTCAATTTGTCTTTGATTTGTGCTAGATTTCCCTTTGCCTACGTTTGTAAAGAATTTGAGCATGTGACTCTATCGATTGGTCCGATTACCGGGCCTGGGCATAAGAATTTCCTTGGTTCTTGATTGGCAAATATGATATTCTCTAAAACCCTTTGCCGTTCCTCGGACCAAGTTCGGATTGACTTGATACAAACTTAGGCCGCCGGAACTGGCGACTTTGAATTGAGTAGGAGTGGGGCCTCGAATTTAAGAACAAAACCTAACTCTCATAGTCCCCGTTGACAGTCCTCGAGAAATGGAGTTGTTTGACCACCTGAAAATAAAGACAACACTCGGGCCTTTTTGAATAGTCCTCGAGTGAGAGTTTATCTGAACTCTGGCGACCTCGAAAACTTGCTTTGAAAAATGAAGACAGCCCTAAGGCGTCATAGATAGACACCGGATGAGGATACGCTTGGACTCGGATGGCCCCGAGGCTAAAGTAGCCGAGATAGTAATTAAATTGATCTGAAGGTGAAGATAGCCCTGAGGCATTATTAACAAATCTCGAGAGAGAACCGTCTTGGGCTCAGGTAGTTCGAGGGCCAAGGAATTCGGGTGAATGACCCGCGCTTGCAATTGCGAAGGTCCTCGAGATTGGGTACCATCTCAAGGCTTAGGTTGACCCCCATATAGAGTCCGTTCTGTAATACCAAAGGTCCTCGAAATCGAGCACCATCTCAAGGCTAAATTGGTGTCGATAGCTCCTAAGAGCTTATATCCGCTTTGACGGAGATCCTTGAGGTCTGGCACCACCTCGAGGCTTAGATCCATATTGATGGCTCCTTAGAGCCTATAATTACGGTAGCAGAGATCATCGAGATTGGGAACCATTTTGAGGCTGGATCGATACGGGAATCTCTGACTCCTTGAACGTTGTACGACAGCTTCGCTTGTATGGCATGGCCAAGAAGCGTCCGGGATGGTCCCGTCGGTACACTATTCCGAAAGTGATAATGGCCTAGTCGGAATTAGTTGGCCTCTATAGTAGGCAGACAGTAGCCGCTTGCTCTATATATGAGTTTGTTTCCTCCCTTTTTGAAGATTCTGTTATTTTGAGCCGCTATCCCTTTTCGTAGAGTTCTTCTTCCTTGCGTCAGCCTTTCCATCATTTTAATTCAAAGTTTTTGCCCGAGTTTCCATTTTCCTTCTCTTGTTTTATCATAGCCATGGCTGCTACGCCCAAATCAGTTCACCAAGAAGAGGAGGTTTCCGCCTCTTCTTCTCACTCAATCGATGGTACACCGCAGGCGTCTGGCGAGCCAACCTCAAGATGCATTGCCTCGAGGAGGGACCTTTCATTAGAGAGACCTCCCAATATCGAGAGCCATTAGGATCATGCATCAAGGTTCACATCATGAATAGGAGAGGGGCACCTCGAGGGAGTGAGGAGAGGCTGCGGATGGGGAGAAAAGGTGGTACTGCAGGTAGTTTCCCCGGAAGAGAACATCACGGCTTATACAGAAGGGTTTTTGAACGCATACACGTACCCCTATACGTTGGTCCCCCTTGATAGGGTTATGCTCGAATTCTGTCGAAGATATCGTGCTACCTTGGCACAGGTTCATCCGTCGTTCTGGAGGATAGTGCTGATGATGAGGTTCTTTGCGAAAGAAGCCGGGCTCGAGTTTACCCTTAGCCATCTCATCAAATTGTACCGACCATTTCATTGCCGAGGCTTGATAGCTTTGCGATGCCGATCCACCAGGCCCTTTTTTCGATGATGAAGAAGATGGGGACCGAGGGTGGATGAATCGATTCGTTCGAGTAAGGACTATCGATGTTATCCCCGCAGAGTTCTTGCCATTTCCTGAGAAATGGAATTTCACACGTATGTGGTACACTCGTGTTATTAATATTGTTGTCTATGGTAGAGGCAGGCTCCGTAAAGACGTTTTCTTTTTATTCTCTTCACCAATCCCGTGGCTGCCATGCGAGGTTCCCGACTTGGCAGATTGGTCTCAGAAGCTTGCAGCCTGTTCGACTCATGATGAGCGTAAGTAGCGAGACCTGTCTAAGGGTAGATGGGAGGCAAAACATCACGGTACGTGCTGTGTGGCTTGTTTTCTTAGAAAGGTACTTTCTTTTGTGTGTACTAACTCCTTCACCGCAGGCATCAGTGAATTTTTCGAGATGAGATCGTGTCCCCTCGGGGAGGAGGAAAGACCATTGGCTTTGAGGCAGAAGGTTGATAACAAATGGAAGGGGTCCTCGATGAACGAGGGTGTTCATAGTGAGCCAATCCCTACTTGGAGGCTCAAAGAAGATGTATCAATTGTGCCCGCGGTATCTGAGGCTTCTAGCTTTGGAAAAATGGTTCCTCCTCTACCGCCGTCTTCCTTTCTCGTCGAAGGTACTTCGAGGGATAAAGATTTTCTGCCACCTCCTTCTTCTCCCGCCGAAGGTACTTCGAGGGAAATTCGAGGCCAGGGGCCGCCCAAATCGGTCGGGGTACCGAACGACCGTGTTCCCATCGGGAGCGGTTCTTTTGGGGCCGATGAGACCAGGCCAGTAGGAGCGCGCTCCACCTTTGATGAGGCTCAGCAGCTCTGTTCTATGGTGAGTTTTGGTCGACCGTATTGGCTTTTCAGCTTTGTGCTCTCATTTTCTTATCGAGCTTCCTTTTAATAGTCCTTTGACTAACTCAAGTCTGAGCTGCTCCGCCGTGAAGCCAGGTTGCAAAAAGCCTTAGAAGAGGGGAAATCCCTCAGGCTTCTTTGCAATAAAAGGGAAAGTGAGCTGGTATACCTGCGGTACGAGGCGAGTCGAAGTCGGAACTACGAAAGCTACCTCGAAAGACAAGTAACCTTTGTTTTGGGGAGATGTACATCTCTTCTCTTTTCTTCGGAGATTAACATTTTGATACTTCAGTTGCAGAGGAAGATGGAAAGCCTGGAACGCCTTTGGGGTGAAGTTGGTCAGGCCAAGCATGAGTGTACTGAGCTAAAGGCTCAGGAAGATGCCCAAGTCGTGGCCAAGAAAAATGCTTTGGCCAAGGCTTCCGCCTTTGTGGTGCAACTCCGAAATGCTCATGAAAACAGCTCGGTCCAAGCGAGCATGATTGCAAGGCTCGAGTCTAAGCTTCTGAAGATGAAGGCCGAGGTCGCGGACGCCCGAGCTGAAGCTGAAGAGATCCTAATCAAGGTAGACAAGAAAGTGGCCGTCTATTTAAAGGATGCTGCCGATGCCTGGGCTGAGCTGAGAGAGGCCTCTGATCGGGAGAGCAGAAGCAACGAGTATGCTCGGTGCAAATCTCAGAAGGAAACTCTCGAAGAGATTCATGCTAGAGGTTTCGATCTCTCGGAGGAGATAGAGCAGGTGAAGGCGGATGAATACAACGCCAAATTCCTCTTATCTGATGCCAAATATAATGAGGAAGGGGCCGAGGGGGCGCAGTCCCTAAGGGGAGCGTAGACTAGCCTTGCTTTCTTGATTCTTTGTATAGTGTTCTTGGAGAATTTTGTAAATGGAGCTTTGTACATATGTATGAAAGGAAGCCTTTTGGCTTCACCTTACGTGTATTTTCCTCCGTTTGCGTACGTCTCTTTTGTTTTGGATTCATATGTCTGTCGCTATTTTTGGCCAGGTGAACTGGACTTTGAGGTAAAAAAACCCTCAGGTTTATAAATCGGCCCTGAGGCTCGTAAGCTCTTACGCATTTGCCCTTAGGCATTTTTTAGTTAACTGTTTCGGGCTCTGTCTCCGAGTCGGATTTCGACTCGAGCTTATTGACCCTCATGTTTTCGAAGTTTTAAGTTGGTGTCTGGGCTCCTACGCGTTGGGTCGGTACGACCTTTAATATGGGCTGGCGATAGTGGCTCTTACGCGTAGGGTCTGTACGACCTCTAGTATAGGCTTATTTTTCCCTCATTGAAGTTTTTTGTGTTCGTCCGACTCTTTAACGATTCGATAAGAACCTCGATTGTGAGCCGTTATGTAACGATGGGCGAGCACCTCGGGAGGTTTCACTCGATGGCTGAATGTTTCGAAGCCTGTTGTTCGGAGCTGACATGGTCGAAGCTCTTTTTCTTATGCCGAGGGTAGCCTGATTAACCAGTTCTTTTCGAAGTTTTTCGAAGTAATTGAAGGCCTGTGATTTTATAGCGATGGTCGGGCAACCCCGAATCGCGTGAGTTTGGCCGGAGCCTTGTGACCGTAGTCATCGTGTTTAGACGTAGCCATTCAGTCCCCGAGTGAAGTAGTTTCGGTGTTTATATCGAGGGTTTGCCTTTATAGGGGTCTTACAAGTTCGAATATATAGCCTTAACTTTAATATCGGGATGATGCCTTTTTGTGAGGTCTTACAAATTTTAACATGCCTTACTTGAGGACTTACAGATTTGGTTACTTGGTACAATTATAATTCATGCTTGCTTGAGGTCTTACAGATTTGGATTACTTGGTACAAGTATAATTCATGCCTTACTTGAGGTCTTATGAGCTCGAGGTTGCCCGTAGGGGGTCTTATAGCCTCGGGTTGACAAATCGATGGGATGACTGAGACATCGAGGGTTTCTTGGCTCTGTAGACGTTTTGTGTAAACTTGGATTTGCCTCATTGAGGGCTTACTAGTTTGAAGTTTCCGACCCGGAGGTCATGTGACTTCGAGTTTTTGACGTCAGTCCCTGAGTGTTCGGGGAATTTCTGGCTCTTGAGCTGTTTCTTGAAAAAATAGCGGATTTATTCAAAGCGCAAAGTGTTTTGATGGAAAAAATATTCCTTGATTACTTGGCACAAGAATACATATTTTGTCGTCCAGGGTTCAACTATTCTGTGCGGACACGGTTCATTTGACTGTTTGGCCTGATACATCATTTTCCTACTGAGACCCTTTTTGGCTTATCTTCACTTCTTCGGGGGGATGATCTCCCGGGGGGATGCCCCCCAGTATTCGAGGTTGATTGAAGAGAAGCCTTGAATACTTGATAAGTTCTCCTCAGGTAGCATATCGATGTTGCCTCGTTAAAAACCTTGCCGGTAAAACCCTTCTTGGGATAAAACCTGATCGAAGGAAAAGAGTGCAACACATGCTTTAAAACCTGAGGTCTTCAAGCTGGAAAGCGCTTCGGTTGTTCCGATCGGACACCTGTACATAGGTTAGTGTAAGATGTGAAATAAAAGGGTAAAAGATCATACCTTAGTGGTGATGGCGCTTCGAGCCTCGATGTGCTTCAATCATTTGCTCCGGGGATGCTGTACGGTCCTTACTCGTCTATTCGGGTGTATCCGAGAATGCATCTCGTGGTTGGTACTTCCCTATTTGTTTGTCCTTTAGCTCCTTTGATGTTGAAGGCGTCGCTGCCGGCACCACGTTGTGTACCGCGAACATTTCTTTTGCTGCATGTTGTTCACCGTACACGGTTTTTATTCCGCCCTTTGTCAGAAATTTCATCATTTGATAAAGAGTTGATGGTACTGCTCTCTGCAGTGTATCCATGGCCTTCCGAGTAAGGCATTGTATCTCATGTCTCCTTCGATGACATGAAACTTGGCACTTTGGGTTGTGCCGGCCACATTGATCGGGAGGGTGACTTCTCCTTTTGTTGTCTTGCTCACCATGTTGAATCCGTTGAGGACTCGAGAGGCGGGCACGATCTGGTCGAGCAGTCCGAGCTGCTCCAATACCCTCGACTTGATAATGTTGGCCGAGCTACCTGGATCCACAAGTACACGTTTAACATGAAATGTATTTACAAGAAAAGAGATTACCAGTGCGTCATTATGAGGCTAAGACAGGGTCTCGATGTCCTCGTCGCTAAACTTGAGAGCGTCCTCGGGTATGTACCCCGAGTTCGCTTTTCCCTAGTGATGGATATTTTTGTTCGTTTGATGATGGGTTCTTGTGGGATGTCGACTCCTCCAACAATCATGTGGATGACATGTTGTGGTTCTTCTGTTTCATTTTTTCTGTTCGCCTCTCTTTCCCGAAATTGATTTTTGGCTCGGTCGCTGAGGAACTCTCGGAGGTGCCCTTTGCTGAGTAGTCGGGCTACTTCCTCTTGGAGCTGTCTGCAGTCTTCGATCCTATAGCCGTGCGTGCCGTGAAACTCGCACACCAGGTTGGGGTTACTTTGTGACGGGTCTGATTGTACGGGTTTTGGCCACCTGGTTTCTCTAATTTTACCGATGGCAGAGACGATGTCTGAAACATCAATGTTGAAGTTGTATTCGGACAATCGGGGTGCCTCCATCGGTTCTGTGTGTCTGTCGAATTCGTCTCTGCTTACGAGTCCCCGAGGATTCTAACCTCGATCTATCCTTCGATCATTTTGGGGTATGTTATGCCTTGGGGCATTTCTTCTATCTTCAGTGTATGGTTGGTACCTTTCCTTGTTTGGTTTTGGCTCCTTTTCTAGAAGCCTGCTAGGATATACTAAGTCCTAGGGGGCTCCTAGTTGGTCGTCCTCAACCCTGATCTTCGATTGGTATCGGTTGTGAGCATCCGACCAGGTCACGGCGGGATATTCAACCAAGTTCTGCTTCAGCTGCTTCGTAGCTACCGAGCTTTGCTCGTTCAAACCTTGAGTGAAGGCCTGCACGGCCCAGTCGTCGGAGACTGGTGGTAATTCCATTCGCTCCATTTGAAAGCGAGACACAAACTCCCGCAACATCTCGTTTTCTCTTTGTTTGATTTTGAAGACGCCGGTTTCCTTTTAGCCACCTTGATGGCAGCGGCATGTGCCTTTATGAAAGAATCTGCCAGCATGGGAAATGAGTCTATTGAATTCGGGGCAAGGATATGGTGCCACATCATGCCCCCATTCGAAAGTGTTTCTCCGAACTTTTTTAGTAGGACAGGCTCAATCCCGTTGTCCTTTAGGTCGTTTCCCTTCACTGCACAAGTGTAAGCGGTGACGTGCTCGTTGGGGTTCGAGGTTCCGTTGTATTTCGGAAGATCGGGCATTCTGAACTTCTTCGGGATGGGTTTTTGAGCAGCATCTTGTGGGAATGGCTTTTGTACGAACTTCTTCGAATCTTCACCCTTCAGGATTGGGGGTGCGCCCCGAATTTGATCGACCCTAGAATTATAAGTCTCCACCTTTTTGTCATTGGCTTCAATCTTCTTCTCGTCCGATTCAATCCTCTTGGTGAGGTCCTCGAGCATCTTTATGATAGCAGGGTCAGTTGCTTGATCTTTCCGGTTCAAATCGCCAAAATAACTCTTAGAACTACCAATTGAACACCAAATCAAAATAAATTTTCAAGGAAACTTTAAAACTTCTATTTTCACAACCGGACGTCCGAATCACGTCAAAGCAACTCCTTTTCTCACCAAATTTTACTAAAAAGTCATAAATGTGATATTGGACCTATAGCGGGTTCCGGAACCAAAATACGAACCCGATATCCAAAAGGTCAAACCATGGTCAAATATTTCCATTTCATTAAGTCTTTAATTTTCAAATTTCGATAAAGTCCGATATCTCGGGCTAGGGACTTCCTATTTTGATTCCAGGCATACGCCCTATTCCCAAATCACAATACGGACCCACCGCGAGCGTCAAAATACGAATGCGTGTCCGTTTACCAAAAATGTTGACCGAAGTCAACTCAAATGTAGTTTTTAGGAAAAATTTCTTATTTTTATCAACTTTTAATATAAAAGCTTTTTCGAAACACGCCCGGACCGCGCACGCAAATCGGGGAGGATACAAATGAGATTTTTAAGGCTTAAAAGTGCAAAATGGAGTTCTCAAATATAAAATGACCTTTCGAGTCATCACGAGGGGTAATTGCTATAGTATTAACATTAGTCTAAAGTATCTGTGAACCGTAAAGTATCCTAACCACTTACAAGTTACAAGTATGCAAATATCTAACACGTTTCCATGGTAAAATTTCAGTGTAAATACTTTCGATTGTTGTGACAAAAATACCCTCCTATAAAAAGGCATACAATGAGTAAAAAATGAAGAATAAAAGAGGAATTTTCATAAATCATTATTGTTTAGAGTCTAATAGCCATAGTTTACCTAATTACCATTTGTAGCTACTATTTAATTGTTACTAACTTGTATCACTTGTATTCAAATGTGCAACGAATACAACACGTATCAGATGTATTTGTTCCAGCAACGTGCATCAGCTGTATTCGTTCGCGCAAACAATATGTATCAACTGTAACCAAGGTGAAATACAAGGGTATATACAAAGGATATGTATACAAAGGACACAACATGTATCGACTGTATTTGTTCGCGCAACGAATACAACTAAGGCGAGATACAAAATACAGAAAAATAAAATATTTTTGTTGAGATTCAAACTCAAGACCTCGGCTAACTAAGCATGCACTCTAACCAACTGAGCTACGATAACTTGTTGCTCTCTTGTTTCAGTTCAAAATACTTAATCTTCTATTTCATGGATTTGCTATAAAATTCAAATATAGCTACAAATGGTAAATTTGTTGAAGTATTACTACGAATGATAAATACAGTATAAATGTTTGTTGTGTCGCGTAATTTTTTAATAAAATAAAGTAAAATTTGAAGTTGAAAACATTGGCTTGGGGAGGGAGATCAATTATAAAATGCAGAAATTTTCATAAAGCACTATCTTTTAGTAGTAATTAGCCATTAACAGATACCATTTGCTATATTACGGATTATAGATACATTTTACGTGGTTATAAGATGTATTTTATGTATTTAAGCTATTGTATTCATGAATACAGTAGCAAAAATAGGCGTGAATCAGGAAGTCCAGCTAATCAGTTGTTGTATTCGAGTGTATTTGAATGTATTCATGGAGTGAAACATGGGATTACGGCTGGACAGATTATTGTATTCGACTGTATTCGACTGTATTCATGGCGTGAAATAGGGGATTACACTGTTTTAAAATGGAAAGTGAATCAATTAACATAATAGACTCCTAATATAACTCAACAAACTCAATTATCACACAGAAATTTTGTATTTTCAGTTATAAAAAAGATTCTCAACCGAAAAATACCCCAAAAACATAGCAATCTTCAGAGAAATTATATAATACATCTGAATACATAAATTATATTAATTAAAAAAACTTATGAATACATTCATGGCATATAGCGAGACAGTGAATACAATAAAATACGTAGAATACAGCGGGATACATTGAAATACAATGAGAAAAAAAGACAGTGAATACAATGAAATACATGGAATACAACGAGATATATTGAATTACAATGGAGAAAAAGACAATGATTTTAGTTATGTGGCCCAATGAAACAACCCAATTAGCTGAATACAGGAAGTCGATGATTCTAGAATCTAGATTGCGTTCCGAAGTCTGACGACGACTCTCTCTCTCTCTCTCTCTCAACTGTTAAAAAATTCTAGTCTGAATGAATATATAAAAGGATTGTGAAAAAATGGCATTTTTGAGGTCCATTGTGACTGCAAAAACAACCGCCATTGCTGCTGTTATTCCAGCTGCTGCTTTTGCTGTTTCTTCCATTTCCTCTTCCTCCTCTCTTCTTCGTACTTCGAACGCCTTTCAAAGAATCTAAAATTTGGCTCAATACTCAAGCAAAGATTCTTTCCCTTCCGCAATCGGAAATTTTAATGGGATGGGGGAAGAGAATGGGGTGTATCAAAGTAGAGAGAGAAAGAAAAAAATGTAAATGATTAGCGTGTTTAGTGGCTTAGGGCTAGGAGGTAACCATATTTAAATATTTTGCTATAAACCTTAAAAGGTATCTATAGAATATAATTTTTTAAATGGTATTTATTTAAAATAAATAAGGTGTTAACCTTTGCTATAGGAGGTAAAAATTCCAATCAGTAAATCTCGTTAGGATTATGGTCTTGCAATAAACTGCACCTTACTTTATTTTAGGTTCGCTATTGTGATGTACCAAAATAGGCCCAACAAAACTGAGTTGTCCCAGAGCGGGAAAAATTAGGGCTTTTGCATCTATATCCGGCTTTGGAGTCACAGTTGAACCTATACCCACTTTGCAAAAATATTGCAAGCGTACCCATTTTACGATCAACTTCAAACTTATCAGGTCTAAAGTTAAAAAAATTAGTGTGAAGTGAAAAAATTATACTTCAGATACACTTAAGGCCATATAAGTCTGAAGTGCAACCAATGGTTTCATGCACTTAAGGCCAATAAGTGTAAAGTAAAAAATTGCACTTTAGATGCACTTAAGGCCAAAAAGTCTTAAGTGCAACAAACGTTTTCCTTCACTTAAGGCCAATAAGTCTGAAGTGAAAAATTGCACTTCAGATGCACATAACGCCAAATAGGTCAGAAGTATAACCAATGGTTTCATGCACTTAAGGCAAATAAGCCTGAAGTGAAAAATTGCACTTCAGATGCACTTAAGGCCAAAAGGTCTGAAGTGCAACAAACGTTTTGCTACACTTAAGGCCAAATTGCACTTCAGATGCACTTAAGGCCAAAAGGTCTGAAGTGCAACAAACATTTTGCTACACTTAAGGCCAATAAGTCTTAAGTGAAAAATTGCACTTCAGATGCACTTAAAGCCAAAAGGTCTGAAGTGCAACATACGTTTTGCTACACTTAAGGCCAAATTGCACTTCAGATGCACTTAAGGCCAAAAGGTCTGAAGTGCAACAAACGTTTTGCTACACTTAAGGCCAATAAGTCTGAAGTAAAAATTGCACTTCAGATGCACTTAAGGCCAAAAGGTTTGAAGTGCAACAAACGCTTTGCAACACTTAAGGCTAATAAGTCTGAAGTGAAAAATTGCACTTCAGGTGCACTTAAGGCAAAAAGGTCTGAAGTGCAACTAACGTTTTCAAGCGCTTAAGGCCAAATAGGCCTGAAGTGCAAATTGCCCAAGGACAGAAATTTATTCTTCTAATTATAATAATCAAATATACGATTTAATACCTAAATCTACTCCAAATGAGCTCAAATTTGAAACATAGCCTCCAAATATCAACAGGAACAAACCCCAATCATTAATTTCTAGAAACAACAATAAATCTAAAGAACCCATTTTGCAATTAAGAAAAAGAAGAAGAAGAAACCCTAAGCAATAGAGTAAAAATAAAGCGTCATAACAGCTCACCACTGTAAAACATCATAAACTACCTTAAAATATGTTCACAAACACCATATAAAATCACTGTCACCCGAAGATAAAGGAGGAGGAGGAGGAGGGGTGGAGGAGGAGGGGGAGGGGAGGAGGGGGAGGGGGAGGGGGAGGGGGAGGAGAAAGAGGCCTAAAGTTGTTTAAAAAGTCGGGTACAAGTTAAAAAAATTTTAAAAAGTGAGTATATGTTCAATGGGGAGCGACCCAAAATAGGGCGCCCACTTTTTTTTTTTGGGAAAAATTCAAGCAATAGCCACTTTTCATCTCCTATAGTTGAAAATTGAAAATGAAACTGTATAGTCCCACTAAAAATAATAACCGAAAAATGTAATAAAATTTGTATATTTTTTGTATATAACATACAATATATATATATATATATTGTATGTTATATACAAAAATTATACAAATTTTATTCACTTTTTCAGCTACCAGACGTAAATAGTTTCTGACGCGGGCCAAAAGTGATAATACCCCTTGAAAATTAGTCATTATTTTAAAATTTCAAATTCTACGAGTGAAGTTCCAAGAGTTTCACTAGTAAAATTTAAAACTCCACGATAATGGCTATTTTTCATAGATAGAGCCAAAAAGCCGCTAGCGGATGCTATTTCTATATAAAAGAACTGCAAGGCAGTATTTCTAAGGAAGAAACATGGAATCGGGAAAAGAGGAGCAAAGATAGTGCTATTTCAATATTTGATATCTTTTGAAATGATTAATTCTGTAAATCTTAGTAGTTAATGTCAAGTATTTGGTGTTCCTAACTTGAGAGATAGTAGAGTTAGAGTATTGCAAGTGGGTCATTATTATCCATTTTTCATGTACATAAATTTTCCTCGTAGTTAGGTGTAAAATTGAGATATAGCCCACAAAAGCATTTAGACAATTATGCAGGAAGTAAAAGTCTCCTCTTCAGATTCACTTCTTCCCCTCTTTTTCTCTAATGAACTTACGTAGATAGATAGCTAGTCGATATTGACAAGATTGTGATCGAGACTAGCTTAGTGGAGATCAACCTCAGCTCCAATGGCTGAATCTGGAAGCTTCTGAAGAGTCCTTGTGAGAGAGAGAGGAAGAAGATGAAAGCAGAAGAAGAATGCTTTGATGAAGAATGAAGCTCGATTGTATTGAATCTATACAATAACATATATACACGCAGAGAGGGTGACAGTTGTACACCTTGACCAGTAACTGCTGCTAGTTGTATCCTAACTAACTAACCAACTAAAAAATGAATAGAAAAGAATAAATACAATCTCAATACTCCCCCTCGCCCCTCAAGTTGGAGGTGGGAAAGCACAACCAACTTGTTCAAAATAGTAGAGTGTTTGATGCCTGTGAGTGCCTCGGTACGAATGTCTGCAAGCTGGTCGTTGGTGGCAATGTAATGTAAGGAAACCAGACCTTCCTGTAGCTGCTTTCGAACAAAGTGATAATCTACTTCGATATATTTTGTGCGTTCATGAAAAACACCGGGTTCCTTGCTATGTGTAAAGCTGACTCATTATCACAAAATACTCTAATAGGAGCAAGAGAGGGGACTGTCAGTTCATCAAGTAATCTTTTCAACCAAACTAACTCCCTAACCACTTTTCTCAAGGATCTGTATTCAGCTTCTGCTGAAGACAATGAAATTGTCTCTTGCTTCTTAGATTTCCAGCTGATAGGATTACTTCCCAACAATACAATATAACCACTGATAAATTTCCTTGAGTCTGGGCAAGCTACCCAATCAGAATCACTAGGCTTTGATGGACCAGTCTGGATCATTAGGCATAAACACACCCAGAGTAGGATCACCTTTGAGGTATCTCAACAGATGGAAAGCAGCTTTCAAATGGGGTTCTGTAGGGTCCTGCATAAACTGGATAAGGTGGTGCACACTAAAAGCAATGTCCAATCTTGTGTTTGTGACGAAGTTCAGCTTTCCAACTAGCTTTCAGTAGTAAGTATGGTCCGTTAAAGGCATCCCCTCTTTTGCTCTTAGTTTTACATTGGGATCAAGAGGTGAAGTGAGAGTACTGCACTCCACGCAATGATACTCCTTTAGTAAGTCAAGAACAAACTTCCTTTGGGAGATAATAACACCATCTGCCTTGTACAAAACCTCCAAATCTAATAAATAGTGTAACTTCCCCAAATCCTTGATCTTGAACGTATTGTGTAGGAAAGTTTTTAGCTGGTCGATTTCTGATTGGTCTATACCTGTAAGTAGAACATCATCAACATAAACTGCTACGTATACAACTGAGTCCCCTTTCCTCTTCGAAAATAATGAGTAATCATTCATAGAATGTTCATATCCCATTGAACACAATGCCTCAGTTAATTTTTCATTCCATTGTCTGCTTGCCTGTTTCAAGCCATACAGAGATTTATTCAATTTACAGACCAAACCTTGTCTATCCACCATAAGTCCTGGTGGGACTTCCATGTACACCTCTTCATGCAAGTCACCATGAAGGAATGTGTTGTTTACATCCAATTGGAATATGTTCCACCCACTCTTTACTACAATTGCAATAAGTGTCCTAACTATAGTCATCTTTACCACCGGGGAAAAAGTTTCTGTGTAATCCACTCCTACTTGTTGTGTGTAGCCTTTCACTACTAACCTAGCCTTGAACCATACCATTCAATGGTTCCATCTGCTTTGTGCTTTACTTTATAAACCCATCTACATCCTATTGCCTTTCTTTCCGGGAGGCATAGGTCCTAGATCCCAAGTATTATTAGCATGAAGGGCTTCAAACTCCTGAGCCATAGCTGCTTTCCAAACAGGGTTGATAGCAGCTTCCTCAAATGAAGATGGTTCACTATCATTGTATATGCTACATACCAAAGATTGACTATCATGAACCAAGTATAATGACCCGGCCGGTCGTCGTGAGAGTTGTAGCCCTATTCCCCCATTTACTGCACATTTTGTGCTTTATAAATTTTATGTGACTTGCCGAGGTAGTCGGTTCGGGTCCGGAGAGATTTCGGAATGAATTGAGACACTTAGTCTCAAGGTTAGAAGCTTAAGTTGAAAAGGTTGACTGGATGTTGACTTACGGTTAAACGTCTCCAGAATAGAGTTTTCATAGTTCTGTTAGCTCTTTTGGGTGATTTTGGACTTGGGAGCGTTCTGGATTGTGATTTGGAGATCCGTAGTGGAATTGGGCTTGAAATGGCGAAAGTTGGATTTTTGAAAAGTTTGATCGGGAGTGGACTTGTTGATATCGGGGTCGGATTCCTATTCCAGAAGTTGGGGTAGGTCGGTGGTGTCATTTGTGACTTCTGTGCAAAATTTGAGGTCAATCGGACGTGATTTGATAGGTTTCAGCATCATTTGTTGAAGTTTGAAATTCCTTAGTTTCAATAGGCTTTAATTGGGGTACGATTTGTGTTTCTTATGTTGTTTGAGGTGATTTGAGGGCTTGAATAAATTCGTATCGTGATTTAAGACTTGTTGGTATGTTTGGTTGAGTTTCCGAGGGCCTCGGGTTGATTCCGTATGTTTAACAGATCAAAAGTTGAAGTTGAGGGACTGTTGTTGCTGAAGCTTTCTGATGCAATCGTACCTACGGATCATTGGTTGCAGGTGCGAGATGGGGATGCACAAAAGCGGAGTTTGGACGGGTGGACTGTGGAGCGTAGATGCGGAAGGACTTCCGTAGGTGCGGACTCGCACCTGCGCTTGGGGATGCATAGAAGCGGAAGTAGGAGTGATGAGCTGGTCCGCAAAAGTGGCTTCGTGTGCGCAGATGCGTGCCCGCAGAAGTGAGGCTTAGACCGCAGAAGCGATGGTCTGCTTAGTGGTTTTCACGGATGCGGATGTTAGACCGCAAAACCGGTGCCGCAGAAGAAGCGAAATGACTGGGCAGAACATATAAATTCAAGGGTACATGATTTTTCTTCATTTTGGACATTTCAAGCTCGGTCTAAGGCAATTTTTCAAAGGGTTTTTGAAGAATTATTGAGGTAAGTTCACTTCAGCTCTTTTTTATTCAATAATCTTGTTTCCCCATTGGTTTTCCCACCTAGATTGTGTGGTTTTGAGGTGAAATTTGGGGGTCTGAGGCTAGGGATTTGGAGAGTTTGATTTGAGGATTTGAGTTGCGTTTTAGTGTCTGATTTTGGTAAAATTGGTATGTTTAGACTCGTGGTTGAATGGTCTTTTCGGTTTTGTGACTTTTGTCGGATTTCGAGACGTGGGCCCAGGGGCTGGCATTGAGTCGCTTTTTGACTTTTGATGTATAACTTCGTATTTCCTAATGGAATTGTTTTCTTTAGCGTGTGTTGAATATATCGTACTGTTTATGGCTAGATTCGGGACATCTGGAGGCCGATTTGCGAGGCAAATGTGTGTTGGAGTAGAGATTTGCTCGGATTGAGGTAAGTAATAGTTCTAAATCTGGTTCTGAGGGTATGGAACCCCGTATTATATATCATATGACTAGATTGGAAGTGACACACATGCTAGATGACGGGCGTGTGGGTGTGCACCGTAGGAATTGTGACTTGGTGAAATTCCATGGAACCATATAGTTAAAATTTTGTTTTATCCGTATATTCTCCATGTGTTATAACAAATGAACTGCAAACCATGTTAGAAATCATGTTTAGACTATGTGCTGGTACTGTAGGGACCCACAGAGTCCATGTTACATGTTAAACTGTCTGCTAAATTGCTATTGTACTCAATCTCCGTTTCACTTGCATATCATACCTTAATCTCTTCTGTTCCTTGTTGATACATTACGTCATTTCTGTTTGGGTTGATTCCCATGATTTCTGAGAGCCAAAGAGACTGGAGAGGTTGGTGACTGGGTTGGGGCTTGAGTGCCGAGCTGTGAGTGATATATGCATATATGTGGATTAGTTGCACGCCGCCATAATCCTTATGGTTGTATATATGTGGATCGGGTTGTACGCCCCAACGAGCCTTATGGCTATATATATTTATTAGATTGGGCTTCACGCCAAAACACGTTCTATTGATTTATGCCATGATTTTCTTGATATAGCGCTTGGGCCGAAGGAGCCCCTCCGGAGTCTGTACACACCCCCAATGGGTGCAGGTACCTACGGAGTGCGAGTGCTGAGTGTTGATTGAAAGGGAGGGTTGAGTGACTATGGCCTTGAGAGGATGCCTTCGATTTTATTATTGTTGCACTTAGCTGTCATGTATCATGTCATGAAATTTCTGAAGATATTACATTTTGTTTCACTTAAACCTATCTTGAAGTAGCTATTTTGACCTAATTTATCGAACTTGAAAGCATGCCTACCTTCCAATGTTGAAATCTCTGTAATTGAACTATAAATGTGAATCTCGTTACTTTCAGTTCTTTATTTAGTCTTGTTACTTACTGAGTTGGTTGTACTCACGCTACACCCTGCACTTCGTGTGCAGATCTAGGTGTTTCCGGACACGGTGGGTGTTGATTCTCTGCGCAGTTGATCCTATTTTTTGGAGATAGCTGCCCGGCATCCACAGTCCTTGTTTCTCCTTCCCTATCTTTTCACTTATTGTATTTAGTTTCAGACTATCATAGATAGTATATCTCAAACTTGTGAAATTTAGATGCTCATGTACTCTATGACACCCCGATGCTGGGAACTTCCGTGTCGTGTTTTGGGTTTTCTATCCCATTATAAGAACTTATATTATTTAAAACCGCTTTAACTCATTCTCTGCTAAAAGTGTTAGAATTATTTTGAATGTTGGCTTGCCTAGTACCATGTTAGGCACCATCATGACAGGTTAGGATTTTTTGGTCGTGACAAGTTTGTATCAAAGCCTAGGTTGCAGAGGTCTCACGAGTCATGAGCAGGTTTAGTAGAGTCTTGCGGATCGGTACGGAGACGTCTGTACTTATCTTCGAGAGGCTGCCAAACCCTAAGGAAACTTCACTTTCTTGTATTCTTGTCGTGCGAATCTGTTGATTCCGGTTACTAAACTTCTGTTATTCCATTCTCTCACAGATGGTGAGGACACGTGCTACCGGACAGGATGGACAACCACCAGTATAACTAGTTAGGGCCGCGAGAGGGCGAGGTCGTGGTAGGGGTCACGTTAGGGGCAGAGGTGCAGCTCGTACAGTAGCTAGAGCAGCACCCGCATACCCACCAGTCGCTCCAGCTCAAGAGCAGGTACCAGATACATTGAGCCAGTGGGGCCAGCTCGGGCACCAACTGTGCCTATCGTGATTCTAGGCCTTCAGGAGGCTTTGGCTCAGATTCTGACTGTGTGCACTAGCCTTGCTCAGGCGGTCTCGATTCTGACCGCAGCAACCACTTCTCAGATCGGGGGAGGCACTGTCACGCCCCGAACCTGGGGGGCGAGACCGACACCCAGTGCCTCACCTATCCTTGTGTACCAACTTGAGACTAAGGGACTCTGAACATATAATGTTCTACTTTGGCCATGGGGCCACATTGCAATACAATTTGCGAAGCAAAGTATAAAATTGAACGGAAACTACCGCTGACTAAACATCAATATAAAGCTGGGTCGACAAGGCCGTCATAACTACTACAGCTGACAAACCAACAAAATATACATACAAGGCCTATAAGCCCAACATACTGCACTAACTGACAAGATATGTCTACAAGCCTCTACTGCTGGATGTACTGTGATCGGAACAGGGCCTCGACCTACCCATAAAATAACTGAAAGCTGAAACTGAACTGATTCTATAATGGCTTAAAGTAACTGGGAGTAAAACATAATCTGAAGATATGCTTACTTGCTGATACTGACTTAACTCTCTTAATATAGTAAGTAAAATAGCTGTCCGGCCCTATAATGCTCGGTATATGTATATATCTGCTCTACCGTAGTAGGCTCGCTCATACGACCTCATCCATACTAGGCTCTGTATCTCAGCCAACTGCTCGCTCATCGGCGCTCGGTCACAGTAGGCTCGGTATATGACTTACCATCTGATCAGAGGTTGCCCAATAGGGGCCTACCCACCAATTATATCACGACCCAAACCGATGGGCCGCGACGGGTGCCTGAGTCCTGCCTGTCAAACACTCCTAAGCATGTGTCTAAGGATATGAACCTATATAACATCTATTGAATTACGAAGATAGCATACATAAAGGAAATCTACCAACAAGGCATATGTACGTATACATGCAGAATACAGTGGGCGAGCCGGCAAGGCTGCTATAGACAACTATACATCCAATAACTGAAAGCCGACAAGGCTACATACAACCCAAGTAGACATACTGTCTACAGACCTCAAATGAAAATATAACTGTACAAAGACGGGACTGAGCATTTTTAAAAAATTAAACTAATTAACTAATTACAAAAATTATAAAAACTACTTAATCCTGAATTAAAAGAGAAAGATCAATAAAAGGAAAAAGTGTAAAAAATAAAGCATTTTTTTGTGATTTCGATTTTCATAAAACAAGTGGTTATGATTAATCCTAAAAAATATAAAAATAAAGCCTAAATGTCATGCGTGATATTTTTTGGTATTTTTTATTATTTAAATAAAAATTAAACATGCAAGAAAAATGTAAACAATTAAAAAATCTATGAAATTTCCTAAAATGGTAAATAATTAAGAAAAATCTATTTTCTTGGATTTTGTAGGAGTATTTCGTATAGGGCAAAAATCACGTGCTTACAGCTGCCCCTCTTTGCTCGAAGACACGAAGGGTTTTCGGGCAAAGATAAATGAGCACCATGAAGGATTTTTGCCTGCCCAGCACTCCATGAGAAGCATTTTGAAAACCGTGTGACCGAACCTTGCTTCAAAGGTTGCCTACATATCCTTGGCTATAAAGGAATCAGGTCAGTGTAGTTCTGGAAAGTTTGGTAGCTGGGACTACCAGGAGATGTGAATTTCACTGTTGTTGCTGCTGCTACTGCTTGCTGACCTCCTTATTACACCAAGAGAAAATCAAAAGCTAAGCTAGCTAGGCCTATCAACTATGAGTTACAAGATTCCTATCTATAGTTTCTTGAGACTTGATCTTGAGTCTAAGCTGATTTTGCTGTGGACTTCGATCTGAATCTTGATGCTCACAAGCTGCAGGTATTTACTTCTTCATGCAGCATTGGGTCAAAACGGGATCGGCGGAGCCTATGACTTTACTCAAATTTGAGCAATCCGCACCTTTGTTTGCTTCAGCATTTGAATTCATTTCTTTTTGTTCTTTTCTTCTTTTCTTGATTCTGGATTGAGATTTATTCCATTGGTCATCTCACACCTTGTGTCTTGAGGTCGACCTGCTTAAGATACCCAAACAAACAAACGAACGAAATTTTCTGCCCCAGTTTTTACTAGGAAAATTTCGTGAGTTAGTTGTGACACATATCTAAGCGATCAAATCAGGATTGTGTAGGGAGAGCCTCGGTTTTTGGCCGGGATGGTCCACGGTTTTTTTTTGGCCGGGAGATCCTCAGTTTTTTGGCCGGGATTTGGAAAGAAAAAAGCTCCACGGTTTGGCCGGAGATCCTCGGGTTTTGGCCGGGATTTGGAAAGAAAAGGCTCCAACAGTTTTTTGGCCGGGAGATCCTCGTTTTTGGCCGGGATTTGGAAAGAAAATGCTCCGCGATTTTTTGGCCAGGAGATCCTCGATTTTTTTGTCGGGATTTGGAAAGAAAAGGCTCCACGGTTTTTGGCCGGGAGATCCTCGGTTTTTTGGCGGATTTGGAAAGAAAAAAGCTCCCACGGTTTTTTGGCCGGGAGATCCTCGGTTTTGGCCGGGATTTGGAAAGAAAAGGCTCCTCGGTTTTGGCGGGAGATCCTCGTTTTTGGCCGGGATTCGGAAAGAAAAGGCTCCAAACGGTTTTTTGGGCGGGAGATCCTGCGGTTTTTTGGCCGGGATTTGGAAAGAAAAATGCTCCACGGTTTTTTGGCCGGGAGAATCCCGGTTTTTTGGCCGGGTTTTGGAAAGAAAAAGGCTCCACGGTTTTTTGGCTGGGAGATCCTCGGTTCTTTTGGCCGGGATTTGGAAAGAAAGGCTCCACGATTTTTGGCCGGGAGATCCTCAGTTTTTTGGCCGGATTTGGAAAGAAAAGCTCCCACGGTTTTTTTGGCCGGGAGATCCTCGGTTTTTTTGGAGAGATATTGAAAAGAAAAGCTCCACAATTTTTTTTGGCCGGGAGATCCTCGGTTTTTTGGCCGGGATTTGGAAAGAAAAAGCTCCACGATATTTTGGCCGGGAGATCCTCGGTTTTTTGGCCGGGATTTTAAGGAATGGGATCCTATGCTACCATGATTTGTTTTTCTTTTAGGATTTTCAACTTTATTTCCTTTCTTCTTTCTTCTTCTTCTTTTGTTTTCCTCTTTTTATTTTAGCAAAACACATGAAAGAACTTGGGGAGGGGAAACTTCCTTTTTGGTCGTTTTCCTGCTGCAAAGCTGTTTCAGCGCTTGCGCATTTCATTTCCTTTTGGACTGCACCTGCTTCTTGCACGGTTGTTTTGAATTAGACCTGTTTTCAACAAAGAACAATTTGTTAGTTTGAAACGGTGGTTGGTTTTTGTGGCCTTGATCATCCCAATTGCTTGATCCCGGCCCCTTTTCGTTGAGAACTTTGCTGCTTGTTGGCCTTGAGGGCCAATCTCTTTTCAAAACGACTGGATTCAACTCTCAGGATTCCATTATGACTCGCCCGTGTGGGCTCTGGCCTTTTTACTTTATTCTGCTCTTAAGACCTTTGTTTTTGACTTTCTTTCCTTTCCACTGTCTTTGCCTTGAAGCATCAACCACCATGATCAGTCCGGATTGGACTGACGCACCCGCTGAGGCTGGGTATTTTCTTCGGCTTTTGCCAGGCGGAGCCCTATAGAACCAGTCCTGCCACCTTTTCTTTGTAATAGTTACGGAATCAGAGTTAAACCGAAAGGGATTCAAAGAAAAGCGTATGAGTTTAAAGAGAAGCGTCCCTTTCGGGGGAAAAGAAGGACTTATCTGGGGTGCATGCTGGCTTCAAATGAACATGACATGCTTTTTGGACTGGACGCCCGACCCATACAAACTTTCCAGCTTCTCGTGAACCCATTGATCCGCATTTCAAAACCAGGGAACCTTGCCAGGACTCTTTTAGTGGTGAGATGTCTTCTTTTCGGCCGACAACGCCCTTTGCGGGTTTTTGCCAATCGACCTCTCTCGTTTCTCTTCTCACCGTCGTCCGATAGTGCTTTTTGCGAGTTTTCACTAAGCGGACTCTCTCATTTTCATTTTCTCTACTCACCATCGCCTTACGGTGCCCGAAGGTTTTCACCGGTAAGACTCTCTCATTTTATTTCTCTCAATTTGAATTATGTCAGATTCCAACAATGACGTTTTCATTTCCCTGCCTTTGCCAATTGATCGGAAGGAGTTGAACAAGGTCTTTTGGGTAAAAAGGATTTTGGGCGGGACTACAACTTTGGAACCGTTTCGGCGGATTCATAGCCGAACCATCATATCATCTACCCCAGTTTCAATTTTGGGGGAAATTGGGATTTTTGTTTTGGTGTGACTGAACCTCAGGGAGAGGCTGCCTACGTATCCTTTCGGAATCAAGTCAAACGTAGTTCAGACAAATAATTTTTGTTTTTGTTTTTGCTTTTGTTTTGGTTTTTGTTTTCTTTTTGTTTTCTTTTTCTTTTTCTTTTTTTTTCTTTTGCTCTTTTTTTTTTCTTTTTCTTTTCTTTCCTTTTTCTTTTCTTTTCTTTTCTTCTTCTTTTCCGCTGGTACTTCCGGGTTCCAAATAAGGTGATCAAAGAAGAGTAACCGGCTCAAAGGGTTTACAAAGGATTGATAGTGTTTGGGTAGCGGGAAGGAAAGCCTTCGTCATCTCAATTGCACAAAAGTTATCGCTGCATGAGGGTTAGACGTAGTACCTTTTTACTGCATCTGCTGTTTCAAGATCATTTCTTTCGATGTCTCCCAAATATCATGCTCCTCTTAGCAGTATTCTTCTGATGATGTAAGGACCTTTCCAATTAGGAGCAAATTTTCCTTTTGCTTCCTGGTGATGAGGGAGAATACCAGTTGTCCTATTTCAAGATTCTTGGGCCGCACTTTCTTGTTGTAAGAATGGGCCATTCTTTGTTGGTACGACTGCCCGGATATTCCCTGAGTACAGCACACTCTCTTGTTGTAATGTGCAAACCAATTTTCCTTCAGTTATTCCAATTCTTTACTTTATTTCGTCAAAATTACCTTCTTCGCATTTTGACTCTTGATTCATTATGTCGAAATCTGACAGCGTTTTGGGATCTAGGCATGAAGTCCGCAAGCATGTCATGTTATTTAAAGCTGCAGTATTAGAACTAAAGAGAAGAAAATAAAGGCGAAAAATAGCAAAATCAGAAAGAAAAATGAACGATGAAATATTGATTTCATTTTTTTGAATTTTGAAGATAACAGGGTCCCCATTCCGGAATTTAAAGACAAGAAACTACAGGAAACATCCGAGTTACACCCTGAAATAACTCGAGATGCAGAAAAAGTGGCAGGGCTAGTTTACTGGGACTCCCGCCTGATCAGGAATGGCGTAGCCTTCCAGTTCTGGAGTTTAGCATCTGGTCCCATGTAGAGCACCTCAGTGGCGCTAGTACCTTCCCCCGGCTGAACCATGTGGGTGCCCTCCTCTACATTTGAATATTTCTCAACAGGGAGGTTTTCTAGTAGCTCTCCCAAGATTCCTTTTCCCTCGTATGTGACCCCCATCTGCTGATAATTCCATGGTACCGCAGCAGGGTTGGTTATCGGCTTCTGTGGTACGCGTCCAATAGCCACTGGCTCATTCAGCCGAGACGGCTTAATTGTCCCCCGTACCACATAGGCCTGCTTGGGTACGTACATTTGTGTTCCTTGTTTCAAATCAGCTTTCTTTTCTGGTTCTGTCTCAGTGATTTTTCTCTTCTCTTGCTTCGGGTCCACCTCGGGCTTTCTTTCTGCATCGGCAATAGCAATTATAGCTTTTAAGGCTGGATCGAATTCTCTGTCCTCGCAGATCATCCTGATTACTTGCCCGTTGTTGTGCGCGGGCAGCGGATTATTGGTCACATTTGGGACATCCTCATCCCTCAACACAATTTTCCCTTGCTCTATTAAGTTCTCCACCGCTTGTTTCAAAGTCCAACAGTCATTTGTATGATGGCCCTCTGCCCCTGAATGGTATGCACACCTGACACCAGCTCTGTAGGCAGGCGATGCCGGGTTTTGTCTGTTCTGAGGAACCGGCTGCAGTAGACCCATTTGGACAAGTTTCGGGAATAGACTGGAGTAAGATTCACCAATTGGGGTAAAGTTTGGTCTCCCAGGTGGTTCCCGAGGGCGGAAGTTATCTTGTGGAGGCCGGGGATTATAGTGATTTTGGTGAGGAGGCTGATTTCTTTGGAATGGAGGTTGATTTCTGTTGGCTTGTGGCTGCGGTCGGGCGAAAGGTTGAGCATTCATGACCGCATAAGGTGGGGAAGCATAAGCCATATCAGGATGAGGATAGTAGTGTTGAGGGGTTCTTTCAGAGAACACAGGTCTCGGAGCCCGATATCTTATACCCCCTGATGCTATCATAACTGTTTCTTCTTTCATTTTACCCTTGGCCACTCCTCCAGACCCGCCTTGGATGGCTTGGGAGGTTGCTCTTATGGCCGATTGACTCAAAATCCTGCCCGTTTTCAAACCATTCTCTACCATTTCGCCGATTTTAATTGCCTCTGCAAAAGGCTTGCCCATGGCCGACATCATGTTTTGGAAGTAATCTGCTTCCTGAGCCTGGAGGAAGACAGTGACCATTTCTACCTCGTCCATGGGAGGTTTCACCCTTGATGCCTGTTCGCGCGACTTAATAGCATATTCTCTGAAACTTTCCGAGGGTTTCTCTTCAATTGGCCAGGGAGTTCCTGTCTNAAAGCTCCTCGGTTTTTGGCCGGGAGATCCTCGGTTTTTTGGCCGGGATTTGGAAAGAAAAGGCTCCTCGGTTTTTTGGCCGGGAGATCCTCGGTTTTTTGGCCGGGATTTGGAAAGAAAAGGCTCCTCGGTTTTTGGCCGGGAGATCCTCGGTTTTTGGCCGGGATTTGAAAAGAAAGAGCTCCTCAGTTTTTTGGCCGGGATTTGGAAAGAAAAGGCTCCTCGGTTTTTTGGCCGGGAGATCCTCGGTTTTTTGGCCGGGATTTGGAAAGAAAAGGCTCCTCAGTTTTTGGCCGGGAGATCCTCGGTTTTTTGGCCGGGATTTGGAAAGAAAAGGCTCCTCGGTTTTTTGGCCGGGAGATCCTCGATTTTTTGGCCGGGATTTGGAAAGAAAAGGCTCCTCGATTTTTTGGCCGGGAGATCCTCGGTTTTTTGGCCGGGATTTGGAAAGAAAAGGCTCCTCGGTTTTTTGGCCCGGGAGATCCTCGGTTTTTTGGCCGGGATTTGGAAAGAAAAAGCTCATCGGTTTTTTGGCCAGGAGATCCTCGATTTTTGGCCGGGATATTTAAGAAATGGGATCCTATGCTACCATGATTTGTTTTTCTTTTGGGATTTTCATTTTTATTTCTTTTCTTCTTTCTTTTTCTTTTGTTTTCCTCTTTTATATGTTTTCCTATTTATTTAGCAAAACGCATGAAAGAATTTGGGGAGGAACTTCCTTTTGGTCGTTTTCCTGCTGCAAAGCTGTTTCAGTGCTTGCGCATTTCATTTCTTTTGGGTTGCACCTGCTTCTTGAACGGTTGCTCTGAATAAGACCCGTTTCCAACAAAGGACAATTTATTAGTTTGAAACGGTGGTTGGTTTTGTGGCCTTGATCATCCCAATTGCTTGATCCTGGCCCCATTTCCGTTGAGAAGTTTGCTGCTTGTTGGCCTTGAGGGTGAATCTCTTTTCGAACCAACCGGGTTCAACTCTCAGGGTTTCATTATGACTCGCCCGTGTGGGCTCTAGCCTTTTCACTTTATTATGCCCTTGGGACCTTTGCCTTTGCCTTCCTTTCTTTTTCCAATGTTTTTGCTTTGAAAGCATCAACCCCCATGGTCAGTCGGGATTGGCCTGACGCACTCGCTGAGGCTGGGTATTTTCTTCGACTCTGACCAGGCGGAGCCCTGTGAAGCCGGTCTTGCCACCTTTTCTTTGTAGTAATTCGGAATTAATGTTAAATCGAAAGGGACTCAAAAAGAAGTATGCAAAAAGGCAAACATATGAGTTTGAAGAGAAGCGTCCCTTTCGGGGGAAAAGAAGGACTTATCTGGGGTGCATACTGGCTTCAAATGAACATGACATGCTTCTTGGACTGGACGCCCGACCCATACAAACTTTCCAGCTTCTCGTGAACCCATTGATCCGTATTTCAAAACCAGGAAACCTTGCCAGGACTCTTTTAGTGGTGAGATGTCTTCTTTTCGGCCGACAGCGCCCGTTGCGGGTTTTCGCCAATCGACCTCTCTCATTTCTTTTCTCACCATCGCCCGATAGTGCTCTTTGCGAGTTTTCACTAAGCAGACTCTCTCATTTTCAGTTTCTCTACTTACCATCGCCTTATGGTGCCCGAAGGTTTTCACCGATAAGACTCTCTCATTTTATATTTCTCAATTTGTACTATACCAGCTTCCAACAATGTTGCTTTTCAATTCCCACGCCTTTGTCAATTGATCGGAAGGACTTGGACGAGGTCTTTGGGGTAAAAGGAATTTTGGGCGGAACTACAACTTTGGAACCATTTCGGCGGATTCATGGCCGAACCATTATATCATCTTTCCTAGTTTCATCTTTTGGGGAAATTGGGATTTTTGTTTTGGTGTGACTGAACCTCAGGGAGAGGCTGCCTACGTATCCTTTCGGAATCAAGTCAGACGTAGTTCAAGAAAATAATTTTGTCTTTTTTTTTGTTTTTTCATCATATCATATTTTCTTTTTTTTTCTTTTTTTTTTCTCTTTTTTTTCTTTTTCTCTTTTTCCATCATATTTTCTTTTCCTTTTCTTCTTCTTCTTTTTTTTCTTTTTCTCTTTTTTTTTTCTTTTTCTTTTCTTTTTCTTTTCTTTTCTTTTCTTCTTCTTTTCCGCTGGTACTTCCGGGTTCCAAAGAGGGTGACCAAAGAAGCGTAACCGACTCAAAGGGTTTACGAAGGGTTGATAGTGTTTGGGGTAGCGGAAAAGAAAGCCTTCGTCATCTCAATTACACAAACGCCATCGCCATGGGAGGTCTAGACATAGTACCTTTTCACTGCATCTGCATTGACTGCTGTCTCAGGATCATTCCCTTCGATGTCTCCCAGATACAGTGCTCCTCTTGGCAATATCTTCCGGATTATGTATGGACCCTTCCAATTAAGAACAAGTTTTCCTTTTGCTTCCTGATGATGAGGAAGAATGCGTCTTAACACCAGTTGTCCTGTTTCAAGATTCCTGGGCCGCACTTTCTTGTTGTAAGAACGGACCGTTCTTTGTTGGTACAACTGCCCGGATATTCCCTTAGTACAGCACACTCTCTTATTGTAATGTGCGAACCAATTTTCCTTCAGTTTTTCCAATTCTTTGTTTTATTTCCTCAAAGTTACCTTTTTCGTATTTTGACTCTTGATTCATTATTTCGAAATCTGACAGCGTTTCGGGATCTAGGCATGAAGTCCGCAAGCATGTCATGTTATTTAAAGCTGCATTATTAGAACTAAAGAGAAGAAAATAAAGGAGAAAAATAGCAAAATCAGAAAGAAAAATGAACGATGAAATATTGATTTCATTTTTGGAATTTTGAAGATAACAGGGTCCACATTCCGGAATTTAAAGACAAGAAACTACAGGAAACATCCGAGTTACACCCTGAAATAACTCGAGATGCAGAAAAAGTGGCAGGGCTAGTTTACTGGGACTCCCGCCTGATCAGGAATGGCGTAGCCTTCCAGTTCTGGAGTTTAGCATCTGGTCCCATGTAGAGCACCTCAGCGGCGCTAGTACCTTCCCCTGGCTGAACCATGTGGGTGCCCTCCTCTACATTTGAATATTTCTCAACAGGGAGGTTTTCTAGCAGCTCTCCCAATATTCCTTTTCCCTTGTATGTGACCCCCGTCTGCTGATAATTCCATGGTACCGCAGCAGGGTTGGTCATCGGCTTCTGTGGTAAGCGTCCAATAACCACTGGCTCATTCAGCCGAGACGGCTTAATTGTCCCCCGTACCACATAGGCCTGCTTGGGTACGTACATTTGTGTTCCTTGTTTCAAATCAGCTTTCTTTTCTGGTTCTGTCTTAGTGATTTTGCTCTTCTCTTGCTTCGGGTCCACCTCGGTCTTTCTTTCTGCATCGGCAATAGCAATTATAGCTTTTAATGCTGGATCAAATTCTTTGCCTTCACAGATCATCCTGATTACTGGCCCGTTGTTGTGAGCGGGCAGCGGATTATTATTCACACTTAGGACATCCTCATCCCTCAACACAATTTTCCCTTGCTCTATTAAGTTCTCCACCGCTTGTTTTAGAATCCAACAGTCATTTGTATGATGGCCCTCCGCCCCTGAATGGTATGCACACCTGACACCAGCTCTGTAGGCAGGCGATGCCGGGTTTTGTCTGTTCTGAGGAACCGGCTGCAGTAGACCCATTTGGACAAGTTTAGGGAATAGACTGGAGTAAGATTCACCAATTGGGGTAAAGTTTGGTCTCCTGGGTGGTTCCGGAGGACGAAAGTTATTCTGCGGAGGATGGGGGTTATAGTGATTTTGCTGAGGAGGCTGATATCTTTGAAATGGAACTTGGTTTTCTATTGGCACGTGACTGCAGCCGAGCAAAGGGTTGAGCATTCATGACCGCATACGGTTGAGGAGCATAAGCCATGTCATGGTGAGGGTAGTGATGTTGAGGGGTTCTTTCAGAGAAGATGGGTCTAGGGACCCGGTGTTTTCTTGCCCCTGATGCAGCCATAACCGTTTCTTCTTTCTGTTTACCCTTGGCCATCCCTCCGGACTCGCCTTGGATGGCTTGGGAGGTTGCTCTGATGGCCGATTGACTCAGAATCCGGCCCGTTTTCAAGCCATTCTCCACCATTTCTCCGATCTTGATTGCCTCTGCAAAAGGTTTGCCCATGGCCGACATCATGTTTTGGAAGTAATCTGCTTCCTGAGCCTGGAGGAAGACAGTGACCATTTCTACTTCGTCCATGGGAGGTTTCACCCTTGATGCCTGTTCGCGCCACTTAATAGCATATTCTCTGAAACTTTCCGAGGGCTTTTTCTTGAGATTCGCCAAAGAGTTCCTGTCTGGCGCGATGTCTATGTTGTACTGAAATTGTCGAACAAAGTCTCGGGCCAGATCATCCCAAATATGCCAACGCGAGACATCTTGGTCCATATACCACTCTGAAGCGATGTCAATTAAGCTTTCCCCGAAATATGCCATCAACAATTCTTCTTTGCCACCGGCTCCCCGTAACTGATTGCAATACTTCTTCAGGTGAGCAATGGGGTCACCGTGTCCGTCATACTTCTCAAATGTTGGTGTTTTGAACCCTGACGGCAAATGTACATGTGGGAACATACATAGGTCTGTATAGGAGACACTCTTTTGCCCGCTCAAGCCTTGCATATTTTTTAAACTCTGTTCAAGGCTTCTCATTCTCTTTGCCATCTCATCCTGCTCTGGGGCTTTGGGAGTTTGATCTTGTCCTGGCGTAAGCTCAAATGGTGGTGGCTGAGAGTAATTATATGTGGGATATTGAGGAGGATCCACTGGAAAGACAGGGTTTTGGAAGGTGAAAGCTGAGGGATCAAAGGCAGGCCTTGGCAGTGAAAGTTGTGTTGTAGCAGAGCATGGTGGAGCAGTGAAGATGTTAGGAGCTGCTCCTGCTGGGAACACCTGGGGGCGGACCTCAGAAGGTGTTCCGACGAAGTGAGCGGTCATGGTAGGCTGTCCCAAAGGAGTATGAGGGTGGCTGATAGGGATATTGGAGGTACCCCCAGATCTAGGGAATAGTTCAGGAAATCCAGGGATGGCGCTTGGAGGCTCCCTTCCATTGGTCCAGGCGTCCCACATCTCCATGAGTCGGAGACGTAGTATTCGGTTCTCTTCAGCTGTGACAGACTCAGATGTCGGGATCCCCGAGATGGGGCTGTCCTCAGAGATGGGAACTGCGGGCAAAGTCATTTCTGGACATTTCCACACTTCCTTTTGATCTGGTGAAGTATTGATGCGATGCCAGCTTACCACAACCAACCACCGTTTCTAAAGCTAAGTTGGAAATTAGAAGCAACACACGGTTAGTTTGAGACAAGTAACAGATAGGTAATCGCACATTGGGGTGTGATGCACCTATACAGTTAAACGGATGTCTATATGTTTGCACTGGTTTCATGCGTCATCCCGGCTTTTCTTTT
>NW_017671672.1:58859-108859 GCF_001879085.1 Nicotiana attenuata
ATTTTTCTTTACGAGAGAAAGACAGCTAAGGAGTATTTTAATGACTTATTCTGACCTAAAAGGAAAAAGTGGCTATTTTTGCAAATTTTTTTTATCTAGAAAAACAAGGACTTGGTTTTGCAGATACGGCCTTTCAGCACTTCTGGGAGGAAGATTTTAAGGCTATGCCCGCAAACCATTCAAAAATGACTCAGGGTGGCTGTTCTTGCAAAAACAGCCTTCCGGCGCCCTTTTAGGGACATTCGGCTTATTTTAGACAAGAATGGCATCACCTGACTTATTTATGACAAGAATTAAAATTTTGGTATTTTTGGCGATTTTTGCAAAGGGGTGGTTGACCCGATGCGGGTTGCCTACGTATCTCACATCTGGTGAGAATCAAACCAGCGTAGTTCGGACAAATTGGGAATTGAGTAAACTAACTCCCTTTTTTTTTCTTCTTTTTATAAAACGCAGACCATGAAAGCTTTAAGGCCAAAGAAAAATATTTTTGATTTTTTGAATTTTTTTTTTTTTTTGGAATTTTCTAAAACAATGCTTTAAAAGAAGAAAGGGAATTTTTTTTTGGATTTTTGATTTTGATTTTATTTTTGAAAGAAAGACTTCTTAAAATTCCTTTTTTTTTATTTGAACTTTGGGAAATTTAAAAGACTTTATTTGAAAGAAAGACTTTGTTTGAGTTTTTCAATTGTTTTCTCTTTTTCTAAGGAAAAAAGAAAATACTTTTGGATTTTGGATGTAATCTCTTAATTTTCGAAAGAGGGACTTCTTTAAGAAAAATATTTTGAATTTCTGAGCTTTTATTTATTTACAAAAGTACTTCTAGAGAAAAGCAAAAATATTTTTGGACTTCAATTTTCAAAATTTTTATTGACATTTACAAAAAAAAAAGACTTCTAAAGAAGAAAAGAGTATTTTTGGATTTTTGTTTCTGATTTCTTTTTTTGGATTTTTAGAAAAATACTTCAAAATGAAGGAAACCTGTATTTTTGGATTTTGATTTTTATGAAAGACATTAGAAAGAAGGAAACCGTTTTTTAGTTTTAAAAACTTCTTTTTGGTTGTTTTTTTTTGTTTAAAAAATTATCTAAGGAAAGATTTCTGAAGAAAGAAAATATTTTTGGATTTTTGAAAATTGGGGTCGGAACCGATGAGGTTTGCCTACGTAACTCACATCCGGTGAGAATCAGACCTGCGTAGTTCGGTCAGATTTGCCAAAATCAAAACTATGTTGAACAACAATTTTCTTTCTATGTTTTTCTTGTTTTTTCTTGCAAAAATTTTCTCTTTTCCATTTTTCATTTTTCAAAAATCCGGCAGCATTTCGGTACTATTTGGGCATTGGTTTTTCTCAAATGGTCACTCTCACTTAGTCCTAACACTTCTTATTTTTCTCAATTTTCACTCATTTAGTCAAGCCGATCAACATGCAAAGCCGAGCAAATAAATGCGCAAGTAGCACGTAGGATGCATCAGGATGGTCAATTCATTTTAGGTCACCTGTCCTAGACGGACCCAACCCCTGTGTTGAGTCCCCTAAGTCAAATGCACATGATGCAAACAAACGTCCTACTAGGGATCCGGCATGAGGCCGAGTTATTCTAGGTTCAAAACCTGGGTATCTGTTCTAGACTGTGTACCCGAGCGGACAACTCGAGTCGAGGAGGGGGCTACATACCGGGGACCCGCAAGATCGTCCGGCTTAGTAACTTGTCCGAGCCTCTTTCTTATTTCAGGGTATGACACTAACAGAATAGGGAGTCTCAACCAGTAAGCACATCCCCGGAGGTTAGAAGAGAAGGGTTTCGGCACAGTTTATATACAGTTCAGATAATATCAAAGGGGTAAAGCATTTAGCACATATAGCATGGAACATGTAGAAAAATCAGATAAAGCCAAATATAACAATTATACTAAGCTCGAATTCTTGAACCCTGAATCGAAATTCTGGGTTCGGGTCCCCAGCAGAGTCGCCAGAGCTGTCACACCTCCTTTTTACACACCTACCCCGAAGGATAAATGTATAAGGGAGTTTTTCCATTTTTAAGTGACATTATTCGGATCGGGATTATTTATTTATTTAGAGTCGCCACTTGGGATAAGTTTGACTTTTGGTGTCCCAAGTCACCGGTTTATCTTGAATCCCGAACCGAGAAAAATTTCGACTTCCGAATAGAGTCTACGAACCAGAAATTCTAAGTAAGGAATTCTGTTGACCCGAGGGAAGGTGTTAGGCACCCTCGGATCCCGTGGTTCTAGCACGGTCTCTTAAACTATTATAAATGGCTAAATATCTGATTTCAATACATGTCTCAATTTAAAGTGCAATTTTAAATTATTTACCGCTTTAAATTAATTTTAAGGAAAATTGCAACGTTATTAAAACACGTCTCGAATCACGTCATATAAATGCACCCATGACTTTTGACATATTTTAATATCCTTGAGATTTGAATTTGGGTCACATAAATGCGCACCCGAGTTTAGGAAAGTAATATTATTAAAATAACGCGCCTAAAACAACTACGCGTTTTGATATCTTTGCGAGAAGCCATGAAAATTCGCTAAACGGCCGTCCCGATTTCTAAGGAGTTAAAATTAATTAAGTGAGGGCCATGGATTATTGACAAGATATTATTGAAAACTTACTAACACGACATAAATTAATTCGGTGCCTCAAATTAAACTGGTTAGAGTTAGTGACCATACGATCCAAATGAGCTAGCTAATCACGGTCATTCTACATTATACTATTATTGCCCATTCCAAAACCAATGCATTTCAGAAAAATTAGTGAGCTTAATTCCATATGATGCAATAAAGGATCAATACAAGAAAATACCAACAAGTAAACTAAGGAAAGAGTCGGGCACAGAAACACAAAAAAAAGAGCTCAAAATTGAGGAAAATCCGATTAAGAAATTCAAACTTTGCTATTAAAACATATCACAGTGCCAAGAATCAAATCAACAACATCACAACAAAGGATCTTTAAAATATTAATGAAAAGCACATAGAATAAACTTCCAAATGACAAAATACTTCACACTTTTTAACTCAAACTAAAGAAGATGCAAGCAACGTGAATTCCGACCAAACAAACACGCTGATAATCTCTATTGCTGCAACAACAAATCTTCTTTGACCATCAACTGCTTCAGGATTATTAAAATTTAGAAGCAAAAGTGTGCTATGAATTTCGAACTTTGACTATATATGATACCTGTTACGGCTTCATACATATACTTACCATCACTGGATAACAAAACATCAAAATACTTGGAACATTAAGATCATTAATCAAATGACATAACCAATCTGTTTTTTACTATTGATGGGCCTCCATTTATCCCGAACACAAATAAATCAGCACAAGCAAATTCAGATTTACAACCAAAAAACCGCCTTATCAAGAGATATCCATCACATGAAAGCAAAAGTGAATCGGCATTTTATTGAAAAACAATCAAAGGAATCAGACCAATTCCTACACAACAGTAATTCGAATTCATAGATAAGTACATGATTTTGCTAGAATCAACTTAGAGATGACAAATAGAGGCTCGACAGCAATAATATAATTCAAAACTTTTCAACGGGATGCTCAACAGCAGCTCGGACAGCAGCGAAACAAGCAAAACAGCCACAGTAATTGGACGATTCCAACCCGATTAAACCTTAAAACTTTCAGAAAATGTAGTGTAAATACCAGCAGCTACGTTTACCCCTTTTACTCCTCTTGTTTGAAGCTTTTTGTTTTAGATCTCCATTGATATTTGAATTTCAAAACTCTCTAAAATGCTTCTGTTTCTATCTCTTTTTTTTCGTTTTCCTCCTTTCCTTTGTGTGTGTTTTAGAAAGATGAAGAAGAAGGAGTGAGTCCAGCTCCTGAAGCGTGAGGGATCGAAAAAAATTGAAGAGCTCCGGCGTTTTTTTTTTTTGGCGTGTTCTCCCCGGGGAAGGTTCTAGATTTTAGGGATTTTAATGAGGGGATTTGGGTCAAGGGAAATGGGCCGAAGGGAATTGGGTCATGCAAATTGGGCCGGGGTTTAAAACTAATTTGGACAATTCTAGGAATTAGCCCAAATTTAAAAGAAACAAGACCAAAAGATATATTCTTCCTATTTTCCTTTTCTTTGTTTTTTTTTCCTTTTTCTTTTCTTTGTTTATAATTAAAATCCTAGAAATTAAAATCCTAAATTCTCTAGAAATGTGAAATTAAACTAATTAACTAATTGCAAAAATTATAAAAGCTACTTAATCCTGAATTAAAAGTGAAAGATCAATAAAAGGAAAAAGTGTAAAAAATAAAGCATTTTTTTGTGATTTCAATTTTAATAAAACAAGTGATTATGATTAATCCTAAAAAATATAAAAATAAAGCATAAATGTCATGCGTGATATTTTTTGGTATTTTTCATTATTTAAATAAAAATTAAACATGCAAGAAAAATGTAAACAATTAAAAAATCTATGAAATTTCCTAAAATGGTAAATAATTAAGAAAAATCTATTTTCTTGGATTTTGTAGGAGTATTTCGTATAGGGCAAAAATCACGTGCTTACACTTAAAATTCTACTTATTTTTAATATACTTTATATATACTTTATACATTATACTACCGTGGTCATATGATACCTTGCATGGTACTAGTTCATAATTATCGAATATTATTGCTCGACCCGTATTTTATCCCAAATTGGCCACTTTCAACGAAACTCGTTTTCTTTAATTCGTGTATCCCTTTATCCTTCATAACACTTGTTTATCGCTTGTTATAAATAGCGTAAATATGTTAACATCAAGATGATCTCATCCCTAAGTCTACGTCAATTAACTGAAGACGAAACTTTTAACGTACGAAAACGCGAGATGTAAACAAATTATAGCTCGATGGTGGTTAAAATACTGTAATATATAGAACTTCTTTTCTCTTGACCGAAAGAAGACAATACTCAATTAAATATAAAGTCCCGATAAGGGAGAATACTGTAATTTATGAGACTAGGATAATGTACATAAGTTCGGGAGTATGAACTTCTCTTTATGCCTCGTTATCAAACACATGTAATTACGAGATCATGGCAAAGTGAAGGAAGGACTTATCCTAAACATACCTGGAGTAGGAAAAAATCCGTATGATATTCTTGAGAAGGATTGCACCGTACTCCCCTAAAATTGCAAAATCCCGTTGTTATTATGCAGTGCAATTTCGTATGAATTCCTTTACTAATCCAAGAACTTCCGTTGCTGTTGTAATATGGTTCTTGCTGTTATAATATGAAGTCTCATATGAAATTCCAAATCTCCTCCAAAATGAATTTTGATATCCATTCAAGACAATGTGTAGGGATGACTAATACAAACCCCCTTTCTACGGTTTTGCAAGGATGGCTAAGAGTAGTATCCATGTGTCCACTTAATTTGATTACCTAATGTCAAGAGTCACTTATTAAATATTCCTCCACTTTCTGCCACGTGGGAGGGGTTGTCCTCACCTACAAATATCCATAAATCCTTAATTACATGATTAATCTTCTATTAAACTAATATTTAACTAATTAACCGCATAATTAAGAATTATCTCAAATTACTTAAAATACTACTCATTTTAACACACTTTATAAATCATACTATCATGGTCATATGGTACCTTGTATGGAACTAATACATAAATTCGAGTATTATAGCTCGGACCGTATTTTATCCCAAATGGACAACCTTCAACGAAACTCATTTTTTTGATTCGTTCACCCTTTATCTTTCACGACACTTACTTATCGCTTGATATAAATAGCATAGATGCTTATAATCTCAAGATAATCTCATCCCCGAGTCTACATCAATTAACTGAAGACGAAACTTTAATATACGAAAATGCGAGACGTAACATCCTTCCCTCCTTAGAAACATTAGTCCTTGAATGTTTACTCTTAGAGACTTTGGAAATTTTTTGCGAGAGTCTCCTCCGTACACTAGACTAAAACCAACTTGCACGCAGCTAGAAAACATACTATACATGCCACACATGGACAATGTCTATAAATAGCAATACTTGGCCTCACACAGCTGTCCTTTATATATTCTGAAAGTGAAAAATAAGAGCTTACCTGATGACCCACTGGCCTGAATAGAGCTGTGCTGAGGTATCCCACTTCAAGCCATATCTTCAGTTTGAAATAGATGGGGGTATTTAAACTTCATTTCTTCCTCCGCTTCCCACGTCATCTCTTCCACATTCTTGCTTCTCCATAAAACCTTCACAGAGGCTACCTCCTTATTCGATAGCTTGCGGATTTGTCAGTCTAGGATGGCAACTGGAATTTCCTCATATGACAAGTCCTTCGTAATCTGTACATTATTCGCGGGCACCACTTGTGTAGGATCGCCAATTCATTTCTGTAGCATAGATATGTGAAAAACCGGATGGACAGACTCCAATTTTGAGGGCAGTTATAACTCATAAGCTACTTGGCCCACCCTCCGAATGATCCTATAAGGCCCAAAATACCGTGGGCTAAGCTTTCCTTTCTTGCCAAACCTCATCACGCCTTTCATAGGTGACACCTTTAAGAATATCCAGTCATTAGCACCGAACTCTAAGTCTCGTCGCCGCACGTCGGAATATGACTTCTGACGACTCTGAGCTATCAACAGTCGCTCTCGGATAAGCTTTACTTTTTCTATGGCCTGCTGAACTAGGTCGGGCCCATGTAACCCAGATTCTCCAACATCAAACCACCCTATAGGAGATCTGCACTTAAGCCCATACAAAGCCTCGTATGGAGCCATCTGGATACTGGAGTGGTAACTGTTATTATATGCAAACTCAATAAGAGGTAGATGTTCGTCCCAACTTCTTTTAAAATCCAACACACATGCTCGTAACATATTCTCGAGCGTCTGAATTGTGCGCTCGGCTTGTCCATCAGTCTATGGATGAAAAGTTATACTGAGATTCACCTGGGTCCCTAGACCTCTCTGAAATGACCTCCAAAAATATGCTGTAAACTGGGCCCCATGGTCAGATATAATAGATACTGGTACTCCGTGTAGCCGTACTATATCCTTAATATATAACCTAGCATAATTTTCTGCTGTATATGTAGATCTGACCTGTAGGAAATGAGCTGATTTCGTAAGCCTATCGACTATCACCCATATGGAATCGAGCTTACGATGAGAATGAGGTAAACCTGTGATAAATTCCATCTTATCGTCTCCCATTTCCATGTCGGGATCTCTATAGTCTGCATTAGCCCTCCGGGCTTTTAGTGCTCTATCTTCACATGCGGGCAACTAGGACATTGCGCGACAAACTCAATAATGTTCTTCTTCATATCATTCCACCAGTACACATCCTTAATGTCATGATACATCTTCGTCGACCCAGGGTTAATGGAGTACCACGAATAATGTGCCTATGACATAATCCTATCTCGTAGCCCTGCTACATCTGGAACACACAAACGACCCCTGTATTTGAGAACCCCATCTCCCTTGAGCTCTAACAACAGCTTCTTCTGCTTTGGGACTCGCTCTCTCAACTCGACCAACTCTGGGTCGTCGTACTGCCTCTCCTTTACTTCATCTATGAGAGATGATTTTGCAATATTTTGGAGTACAACTCCCCCATTGCTAGAGTCTACTAACCGAATCCCTGGATGAACCTCTCTAGTTAATTGTCTTTTCTCGGCCTCTACATGTGCTAAGCTACCCATCGATCGGCGACATAAGGCATCTATTATAACATTAGCTTTCACTGGATGGTAGAGAATGTTAACATCGTAATCTTTCAATAACTGAAGCAATCGCCTCTGTTGCAAGTTCAACTCTTTTTTGCTTGAAGATATATTGCAGACTTTTATGATCTGTGAATGCATCAACATGAACACCATATAAATAATGTTGACACATCTTAAGTGCATGGACAACCGCAGCTAACTGGAGGTCGTGGGTTGGATAATTCCGCTCGTGCTTCCTTAACTCCCTCGAAACATACGCAATTACCTTCCCATGTTGCATTAGGACACATCCTAACCCGACATCTGAGGCATCACAATATATGGCATAACCATCTGGACCATCTGGAAGTGCTAGAACTAGTGTTGAGGTCAACTTGTTCTTAAGCTCTTGGAAACTCTGCTCGCAAGCCTTTGTGCACTCAAACTTAGTTGCTTTCTGCGTCAACTTCGTTAATGGTGTCGAAAGGGAAGAAAAACCCTCTACGAACCTCCGATAGTATCTTGCTAGGCCTAGAAAGCTACGAACCGCAACCGGAGTGGTAGGTCTAGGCCAGGATTTAACAGCCTCAATCTTCTGAGTGTTTACATTTATACCTCCATCGGATACAATGTGCCCCAAGAATGATACAGAATTCAACTAAAACTCACATTTAGAAAACTTAGCATATAATTTATTATCGCGGAAGGTTTGGAGTACCGCTCACAGGTGGTCCGCATGCTCATCATCTGAACGTGAATAAACCAGATTATCTCAATAAAGACTACCACGAACAGATCTAAAAATGGTCGGATTAGGCTATTCATCAAGTCCATAAATATGGTAGGTGCATTTGTCAACCCGAAGGACATGACAAGGAACTCGTAGTGGCCATATGGGTCCTGAAGGCTGTCTTGGGAATATCTTTTTTTCGAACTCTAACCTGGTGGTACCTCGACCTCAAATCTATCTTTGAAAAGCATCTAGCTCCCTGCAACCGATCAAACAAGTCATCTATCCTTGGAAGTGGATACTTATTCTTAATAGTTACCTTGTTCAGCTATCTATAATCGATACACATCCTAAGCGAGCCGTCTTTCTTCCGTACAAACAGTACCGGTGCACCCTAAGGTGAGGTACTGGGCCTGATAAAACCTTTCTCCAGCAAATCTTTTAACTACTCCTTCAAATCCTTCAATTCGGCAACTGCCATTCTATACGGAGGGATGGATATTGGTTGAGTTCCCGGAAGCAAATCGATGCCAAAATCAATCTCTCGCTCTGAAGGAATACCTGGAAGTTCATCTGGAAATACATATGCGTACTCTTTGACTACTGGAATAGACTGAAGTGTAAGTATCTCAGCATATGCATCTCTATCTCGCATAATATGATAAATGCACCCTTTTGCAATCATTTTCCTCGCCTTCAGATAGGAAATAAACCTACCTCTGGGTGTCGTTGTATTACCTACCCATTCAAGGACTGGCTCACCAGGAAAATAAAATCCGGCTGTCTTTGCTCGATAGTCAACTGTGGCATAGCAAGCTGCAAACCAGTCCATGCCCATGATAGCATCAAAATCCAACATCTCTAGCTCAACTAGGTCGGCTGAGGTCTGACGACTACAAACTGTCACCATACAACCTCAGTAGACCCGCCTAGTGATAATCGATTCTCCGACCGGTGTAGATACCACAATAGGATCACTTAGTATTTCAGGAACTATACCAAACTTCCCCGTGACAAAGGGGTTAATACACGATAAAGTAGATCCTAGGTCTATCAAGGCATAAGCATCGTGAGAACAAATGGTCAACATACCTGTCACACCTCCTTTTTCACTACACCCCGGAAGGGGTATAATAAAGGGAGTTATTTCCAACTTGAAGTGACAATTGAAACGGGATTATTTAAAAGATTCAGAGTCGCCACTTGGGAGATTTATGGTGTCCCAAGTCACCGGTTTAAAATCCCGAACCGAGGAAAAGAATGACTTTGTTTAAAAGTCCGTGAACCAGAAATCCGGGTAAGAAATTCTGTTAACCTGGGAGAAGGTGTTAGGCATTCCCGAGTTCCGTGGTTCTAGCACGGTCGCTCAACTGTTATATTCAGCTTAATTATCTGATTTTAACAATTATGAACCTATGTGCAAATTTTAACTTTTTAACCATTTTTATTATTATTTGTAAAGAGAATTGCAACATCGTTAAAACACGTCTCGAACCACGTCACATAAATGCACCCGTGATTTTTGACATATTTTAACGTCGTTGAGATTTGGATCTGGGTCACATAAATGCGCACCCGAATTTAGGAAAATAATATTATTAAACATGCGCCTAAAGCAACTACGCATTTGCACTTTGCGAGGGCCATGGAATTTGCTAAATGCACCGTCTCGGAATCTAAGGATCAATAATGAGGGCCACGCAATTGTCATTTTTGTTTGGCACGGCGCACCTCAGTTTATTTTAATTAAAGCATCTCTACACTAATTCGCGAGGGCCATAAACTATTTGTGTTATGCAGTATGGCTCGCCTCTATCGACTAAAGAGAATTCAATTATCTAGGTGTTAAAGAGTTAAGATCATGCTAAGGTTCAAATTAATGGAATATAATAAAGCTAATGATTTGAAGTCATCATCCAGGCCCAACGTGAGGCCTAACATCCCACAGTCACAAAGGCATTCGGAATTACATTTTTAGCCATAGTCCAGCAGGGCCCAAAAGAAGGCCCAAATTGGGACGGGGGCCACTTTCAGGATTTGAAATTGCCACAAATCAGGCTTGATATCGAGCCCTTGCAACGACACAATCAACATATAAACAAGGGATTAACTGATCCCCAAATTGACGAATCTGATTCAAAACATCCATGATATTCATTTAGTTCCGGGACATAATCATTCACAAAAGAGTGGGTAAATAACATTTGTGAGAGCTCAAAACTGAAATAATCAACCTATAATTAAGTTGGACTTCGTAAGACTAATTTCAAAAAATGATAATTACACACGATTTCAAGCCAATCTCAGATGATTTCAAAGACAGTTCCAACCTCAAACCAGTGTGAATTCCTAAAATATCGTTTAGGTATTAAACTAGACTTGAAATGAAAATTTTCTAAAGACTGGAACCAAAACTAAACAATTTCAGCCAGTCTAAGGGCAAATCACAGTCCATAATTAACACACTCGAAGGTTCAAAACATTTTCAACCAATTACACCCCTATAAGTTCAATTCTGAACCTCAAAACAAAATGGATTACACAAAAACTATACTAGAAGAACGAAACCGAATTCAGTGTTTAAACAAATAACAGAGAACGAGACCTTAACTAGCATTTATAACTTGAAGTCTAGTTAAACAAAAATGGACGTAGTAGAAGAAACAGAGGGGTCAGCTTCAAAGGGAATCTTCATTTAACATGAGCTTCAAATCCATTACATGTTCAACATTCGATCTTTGATCATGAGCTAAGGAAAATACCTGGAATTGAAACAAAAGGGGAAGAGAGAGTGAGCTATCAGCAAGGTTAGTCAGCAGAAAATTAACACCAGCAACAGCAGCAATCAAACCCAGCAAATGACACGAATAGACCAGGAGAACGACTTCAAAACTCAGCAGCAAACTAGCCCAGACTCAGAGACCAAAACCAACAAAATTCAGCCCCCAAATCGATGAAACAATGGACTTCTACCAAAAACTCAAACCAAAACCCTTTCGATTTCAAAATCAAACCGTCTCAAAGGCTCAAAGTGCACCAGAATTATTTTAAGAGAAGAAACCTAAAACTAGAACCACAATTCAATAGAACAGTGATTTCTTTTGGAGTTTTTCTTAGCCGCCCCTAATTTTCTGTGTTCTTCCTCTCTAAATCTTGCCTTGAAAGGCAAGAATAGTATCTTATATAGGCTCGACCATAGGGCAGTCCTCTGATTTTAGTATTGCACCCTCAGTCCCTCTTTTAATTTCCATTTTAGCTTAGGTATCCCCCAATTTTTAACTTTCTACCCAAGTTTTAACACTACTAGCCTGAAATTCACTAAAACCCCTCCACTAGAAGCTTCTAAATCAGTTGCAAAAGATTCCCTGACCTAGAATTCCTAGACTACCCCCAAATACCTCTAAATGTCCAAATAAACACTGGGCCAATTGACCCAATACGAACGAGTCCAAATAGACTCAGGCTAACCCTTTGTTGGGGCCTTCTGATTTTAAAACCCAAACGAATTCAATGGGCTAGGTAAGCTTGCCCAAGAGAGAGATCACAACCCCCCCTTTTTTCAGAATAACCAAGAAGGTAAAGCAGATAAACATGGCTAACATCTCAATAGACTAATTAACCAATTTAATACTAACTAAAACAAAATCAAAATGAATGAACTAAGCTGAAGACTACTGATACGCGAAACTAACTACTGAATGACAAAGAAAAGAAGAATCAGGATGGAAGAGGAACAAGGGAAAGGAAATTAAGTCAGGAACAAACGGAAAAGGCGGGGAAGCACAAGAAAGGAGGAAAGACTTACCAGATTATGAACTTAAAACCTATCGGAGACCCAACTTTGCCCCCTTGCCCACGATTGACTCTTCCTCTACTTAGCCTTTACTCGAAACTGGTTAAATCACGCATGCGAACCAAGCGGAGGCTTGACTGAGCGGAGCTCAAAGGAAACAAAATGAGGTGAACTTCGATGCTACCTGTGATCCGTGATTCGGAGGAGACAAGGTGGATTTGGAATGGAGGTGTAACAGTGGTCACGTGGTCGAGTTTTGAGGATGTTCGAAGGCGGCTACGCCGTGCACGACGGGGCGGCTGCTAGGGTTTGAATTATTTGAGCAATCCGGGTGAGACTTGAGGGAAACAAGGCTCAGTTTTGGGAAGAGGAGGGTGAGATGCTCGAGTGGTGTAAGTTTGGGAGGATTTGGACGCCGGCCGCCGCCGTGGGCGATTTCCGGCGGGCGGCCGGCGGTGGCTTAGGGCGGAGGATATAGTTCTGAGATTGGGGGTGAATGAACAAGGTACTAGGTTTTTCGGACACTTTAATTGATTTGGGAGATAGTTCTAGCGCCGTTAGGTGATCTGCAATGAAGGGCCGAGATTTGATTGGGATTAAAAACTCCGAACGCTACCGTTTGGATATCACAATGAACGACTGGGTTGGACCCGGGTTGGGGCGGGTTTTGGCCGGGTTATGGGGTAATATGCACATGGGCCTGGGGTGGGTCCTGTTTGGTTTGGGCTTGGAATTAAGTGAGACCCAAAAATCTGATTCAAGCTTCTTTTGTTTTATTTTCCTTTTCATTTCTTTTCAACTTTCTTTTTAATTTCTTTTAATTTTAAAACTAAACATAAATCTAAATTAATTCCTAAAACTGAATTAACTAAAAAAAAGCTAATTAAACCCAAATTGACAATTAACACAATTAATTAAAAATAAATTAACACAAAAACTACTCAAAAATCAAGACTAAAATTAAAAGTGCAAATTACACTATATTTTGTGATTTTTCCATTTTATAAAACAATTGAATTTATAATTAATCCTAAAATGCAAAGTTAAATCCTAAATGCACATGCCAAGTATTTTTGTATTTTTTATTAATTAAATAAAATAAACATGGGCAGATAAATGCAAATAATTAATAGAAAAATGCCACAAAAATCCACAAAAATTGCAAACACTGAAAGAAGTTATTTTGTTTTGAATTTATGTGAGTAATTCACATAGGGCAAAAATCACGTGCTCACAGTTGCCCCTCTTTGCTCGGAAACACGAAGAGTTTTCGTGCAAAGATAAGTGAGCGGATACGAGCGTTTTTTGCCCGTTTGAATACTCCGTGTGAAGCATTTTGAAAGATTTGGCCGCACCCTGCTTCCGAGGTTGCCTGCATATCCTTGGCTAAAAAGGAATCAAGTGAGTGTAGTTCGGGAAGGTCTGGTAGCTGGGACTACCATGAAGCTGTGATTTCACTATTGCTGCTGCTGCTGCTACTGCTTACTGAACCCCCTTATTACACCATGTCAAAATAAAAGAAGCTAGCCTAAGCTATGATCTATGCATTACAAAATCCTATCTATATCTTCAAACTTGCTCTCGTGGTTCTTGTTGCCTTGTTGTCTTGTATTCTCTTGGTGAAATCCATTTGTTGCCACCTTGAATTGTAACTGAGATGTTTTCCCTTTCTCTGGGTGGATGCCTGACTGCTGAACTTGATATGTATTCCTCTACTATACAGGCGGGCTACTGACTTCAAAACTTGAAATGTATTCCTCTGCTATCCAGGCGGGCTTCTGACTTCAAAACTTGAAATGTATTCCTCTGCTATACAGGCGGGCTCCTGACTTCAAAACTTAAAATGTATTCCTCTTCTATCCAGGCGGGCTCCTGACTGCTGAAACATGAAATGTATACCTCTGTTCACCAGGCGGGCTCCTGACTTCAAAACTTTAAATGTATTCCTCTGCTATCCAGGCGGGCTCCTGACTTCGAAACTTGAAATGTATTCCTCTGCTATATAGGCGGGCTCCTGACTTCGAAACTTGAAATGTATTCCTCTGCTATCCAGGCGGGCACCTGACTTCAACAAAATAGACAAAACAAAGAAAATTTTCTGCCCCAGTTTGGTAGCTGGGCACATATTACCAGATATTAATAAGCATTTTCAAACTAAAACTTGAATTGTAATACCTCTGTTCTCCAGGCAGGCTCCTGACTGCTGAAACTTGAAATGTGTTCCTCTGCTATACAGGCGGTCTCCTGACTTCAAAACTTGAAATGTGTTCCTCTGCTATCCAGGCGGGCTCCTCGCTTCGAAACTTGAAATGTATTCCTCTGCTATCCAGGCGGGCTCCTGAATGCTAAAACTTCAAATGTATTCCCCTGTTATCCAGGCGGGCTCCTGACTTCAAAACTTGAAATGTATTCCTCTGCTATACAGGCGGGCTCCTGACTTCAAAACCTGAAATGTATTCCTTTTCTATCCAGGCGGGCTCCTGACTTCGAAACTTGAAATGTATTCATCTTCTATCTAGGCGGGCACCTGACTTCAACAAAATAGACAAAACAAAGAAAATTTTCTGCCCCGGTTTGGTAGCTGGGCACATGGGTGAGTGTTAAACATGAATCATTCTACCAACTATTGCTAAGAATTTGAAAGCTAAACCCTGTTTTCCAGGGAGGTCCCGACAACTGACAATTATAGATCTAATCTGCATCTTCTAAAGGTATTACTTCCGCTAAGTTCTGTTATCTAAGAGGGTTGTAAACTACATCCTATTATCCAGGAAGGCCCTGAAAACTCCTAATTGAATCCTATCTTAAACATGCAAATTTTGAAACCAACTTATATTTCTTTGGGGTGTATTTATGCTAAGTTATGCTACTCATTATTATTTTGAAAATTTAAACTAGGTCCCATTTTCCAGGAGGGTCCTGAGAGTTTACGGTCAAACCTGTTTTGGTGCTTGCTCTTTCCCCTACGGAGGGTTCCTCTGAAACAAACAAAATTTTCTGCCCCTATTTCAATCAAAGAAAAATCTTGTAAGTTTAAAATGTGGTGGTTGGTTTGTGGCCTTGAACTTTGAGGGAGATTGCTCCGTCACTCCCATGGTGACTGATTCCCACTCGAAGACCTTGCTTGTTTATGGACTAACCCCTTTTTCTGTTGTCCTCATCACATAAAATACCTTATCTCTGTTCAGACCCAATATCCTCTATTTATTGCACTGCGTGAATTAGCGTCTCCCCAACCTTTGTGTCTCACATGAATCCCAAAGCACGTCCATTGCCCCACTCCGTGTATATGTCGTTCTTTCTTGACTTAACCACTGGCATTGGCCTTGAGGTCTTTTTCTCCTTCACTCGTCATGATAACTTTTGATTTCTGCTTGGAAGACCTCGCCTGTCGCTGGTTAACCATTTTTGTCAATCTTGCCGCCGAAAATACCTTTGATCTATTCACCCTAACCCTTCATCTGTTGAATTGTTCATGAATTGATATACCAAGCCTTTGTATTTCACAAGGATCCACAAAGCATGATGATTATTACCAGCTCAGTGCTCTTGTTGTTTTCCTAACTTGTGACACTTTGATGTGCTAGCCAGACCCCGTCTTGTGCAATTGGAAAGCTGGTGGCAGATTTTGAAGGCATTTCTCACTTGTTATGACCAAACAGACTCAGGAGGAGGAAGTAAACAAAACAAAAGGACCAGAGTGAAGGACAAAGGGAAGAGATGATTCCTAAAAAGAAAACTACAAAGTCGAAACCTATCAGATGTGGATACCAACTCTAATGACCATGACATGCATTTCGGATTAATCAGCCCAATCTGTCCAACCAATCAACTTTCAGTTGCCATACTTCGTTGCCCCAGAATTTCCATAACCTGATTACTTTACCCGAACCTTGACCTTGTTCATCCTGCGGTGCCTTGGAAAGTTTTCCACCAACAAACCTCTCTCATTTGTTCATCTCTCAACTTACTTTCGCCTCAAGGTGCCTGTGAGGGTTTTCACCAATAAGACTCTCTCATTTTTATTTCTCTCAGCTTTCATCGCCTTACGGTGCCTGTGAGGGTTTTCACCAATAAGACTCTCTCATTTTCATTTTCCTCGTTTGGACCGGAGTGTTTCCCCTGATATGATTCACCTTTACCTGCTCGCTTTGGCATCTCTCGAAGACTGATCGGAAGGTCTTTCTTTGGACCGTAATGTGGGCTTTTGGATGGGGTTAGAAAGAAAGGGTATCAAAAGGCTCAAAACAATTCAGACGAGTTCAAAATTACAACTTTCGGAATCAGATTTCTCACAACAACCACAACTTCTGCCCTAGTCTCTTGCTTGGGGACTTTTGGACTTTTACTTTGGATGGGACCGAACCGTGAGGCTGCCTACGTATCCTTAAAAGGAATCAGGTCGAACGTAGTTCATGTCGTATGAATTGCTTTGTTGTTGTGATTTTTCTTTCCTTTTTCTTCCTCTCTCTCTTCTTTTCTTTTCTTTCTGCATTTTCTCCTTTTGTTGTTTTGTTGTTTTTTTCTCTTTTTTTTCTTCTTTTCTTCTTTTTCTCTTCTCTCTCTTTTCATTCTTTTCTCTTTTCTCTTTTCCCTTTACTTATCTTTCACGCTCGCGTTTCTGATCTTTGCTACTGATTCCAAAAGAGGGGTATGAAAGGAAATAAATAAGGCTCAAAGGGGGGTAACAAAGGATAAAGTATTTAGATAGCAGAACAAAATGCCTTCGTCATTCCAATCTCCCAAAACATGCCAAGTACAAACAACACAATAAACAAGCCTCCGTAACTTCTTCTGATTGTGCCAGACTTGATAAGCATATCCACACATTCGCCCTTTTCATTTGTCAATTTTAAAGCACTACTGGACAACACTCTCACTCTTATTACCACGAACGGCCCCTGTTGATTTGGCCAACTTGCTTTTACGGTTTCTTTATGTTTTATCCGCCCCAGTTTCACATGGCTCGGGCTTCAAATAATCTCAAAATGTCCAGATCTGTTCTTATTGTCAAAATGACATCATTGTTTCCTGACTAAACTGACTTTTAAAGATCAGACTGAGAAATATGCGTGCATGTCATGTCACCAGAACCAACACTAGACAAAAGACAAAACAAAAGGATAAGAAAGAACTGAACAGAGAAAATGACTGGAAGTAACAAAAGACCGAAATTTACATTAGACAAACGGTGAAACGGTTTGCATAGCAAAACAAACTAGAGTACCACCTTGGGACAAGCTTGAAACAAACCTAAACCACTATGACTAAACAAGCTAAACAAAATGAAAGGATAAGAGGGTTTGACCGCAAGACAATATCAGGATTACAACCCTAAAAATAACCCGGATAACAGAAATGACCACAAAATGACCCACCAAGACTCCTCCCTGGCTAACCAAGAAATGAGCGTCTTTCCAATCGACTAACTCACCGTCTTAGCCACTGACTTTTGCATCAAGAGTACTGGGATCTTCGCAAGTCTCCATCACATTCTTCTTAACGAACTCCCTTTCCAAATAAATCATACCTAACATGTGCGTCTCATTTTGCACAAGCGATGGACTTTGGCTGATGTCTGCCGCATCTGGATTTTGCAAGACAATGTCGCCTGCATCTATAAGCTTCTGAATTGCCTTTTCCAGATTCCAACACTTTTCTATGTCATGCCCCGGGGCATCTGAGCAATATGCGCACCTTTGAGAAAAATCAAACTTCTTTGACTGAGGGTTTGGCATTTTTATCTGAATCGGCTTCAACATGTCCAATTGCCTCAACCTTTGGAACAGACTGGCATATGATTCTACAATAAGGGTGAGAGCCTTTTATCTTTTCAGCAGCCTCTCGTTCTTAAATGCCTGATTGGGCCGGAAGCCTGATCCAGGGAGTTTTCGGTACGCTCATAGGGGTAGATAGGCATTTTGTGGAGCTGGGTACCGGGAAAGTGAGGTACGACTTTGGGAATTCCGTCGGGAGAAGCATCATTGGGGAGGGTAATCTGGTGCACAAGGATATTCACGGGTACGATGTCGAGGCTGGAAGTGTTGATCAGGAAAGCCCGTTGGATCATCTTTTCTATTTCTCTTTCTTCTACCCAAGCTTACTGGGATGTTCTGAATGTCTTTCGAGCAACTCATGATTTTGCCTGACTTGATTCCCTCTTCTACCATTTCCCCCATTTTTAACACATCGTTGAAAGGCTTACCCAAGCCTGGGATCAAATGACTGAATTAGGTGGGCCCCTGGGCTTGTAGGAAAAGCTCAACCATTTCTTCTTCTCCAATCGGGGTACTGACTCGAGCAGCTTGCTCCCTCCATCTGAGCCCAAACTCCCAAAAGCTTTCCTCCGGCTTCTTTTCCATCTTAGATAGGGAGGAGCGGTCTGGGATAACACTTGATTTGCATTGAAAGTATCGGACAAAGTCTTGAGCCATGTCACCCAATGTAGGCCACTTATCAACATTTTGGCGACTATGCCAGTCCAAAGCTGCCCCAGTTAGGCTCTCACTGAAATATGCCATCATCAAGTCATTTTTCTCTCCCACACTTCTCATTTCATTGCAATAAACCTTCAGGTGGGCTACCGGATCCCCAAACCCATCTACAAGCTGAATTTTGGTACTTTAAACCCCCATGGGTAGGCGAATGTCAGGAGACACAGACGGTTCTTTGTAATCCATGCTACCTAATCCCTCATTCGTTGCTTGTCCCTTAAGGATTGTTCTACGCTTTTCAGCTTCTTGGGTACCCCATCTAACCCTTCTCTTCATGTGAATTTTCCATTTTCAACATGAGGCTCATCCCGTGGGCCTTGCTTGTGCGAGTTGGGAACCTTGTGAGCAACCTCGGAGGGGTAATATTGGGCGTTATGAGCTTTGGGCGGGTGTTCATTGTCGGGAACAGTGGATGTGACCGGAGGGCACTTTTGGGAAAAGATAGTTAGACGACGAGTGATGGAGCTGCTAGGGTGGTTGGGAAAGCTGTGATAGGCGGGTAAATATGGAGAGTGTGGAGGATCGCTTGGCGTTGTGTCCGGAGTTTGGGTAAGGACAGCGTCTAGGAAGCTGGGTGGTGGCAGGGGTGGTGCTTTCCCAGTCATCCATGCCCGATTCATGTCCACCACGTATTTTCTCAACATTTTTACCTTTTCTACCAACCCGTTGTCCTGTTCAACCAGCTATTTTCGGGTATCGGTATCAACCCACTCAGTTCTGTTGTTCTCTGCCATTGTCTTTTGCCTTTATGTTGTAGGGAAGAGCTACTTTAAAAACCACAAACCAACCACCTTTCTGAAATGATATGACAAAAATGAAACCGTCACGTTAGCGTTAGGGCATTTAACATACCGATACCCACACATTTGGGGAATGAATGCACCTAAGCAGTTAACAGTTCCTATTATGCTTTTGATCGGTCGTATGCGTCATCCCGGCCTTTTCCTATTTCCGATTGCAAACTTTCTCTTCTTTTTTTTCTTCTTTTTCTTCTTTTCACTCTTGCCTTTGTTTTCTCTTGTTCCTATTCTCTCCCTTTCTCGATTTTTTTTTATTTTCTCTCTTTTCTTTCTTGTTTTTCCGCTCTTTTTCTTTCCTTTTCTCTCTTTTTTTTCTTATTTTTTTTAATTATTTTTTTTGGTTACGGTCGAATCCTATGGAGATTGCCTACGTATCATGACTCCGCATGAATCAGACCAAGCGTAGTTCTTGCAAAATAAATATAAAATAAATAACAAAATATTTTGGGATTTTCAATTTTTATAAAAAGCAAATACTTTGATTACAAAGACTCAAAACTGAAAAACTAACAGACTCAAAATTCAGACTCCAAAATCATACTTCAAAAAAAAAGAAAATACAGACTCGAAAACAAATGACAGACTCCAGCGGGAAGAAAGTACAGACTCAAAACAACTGATAGACTCCAAAGGGATCTTGTTCCTAACTGTTATTGGCACACCTGGGCTCGTGCTCATTCTGCACATTTATTAAGGTGATTAAGCAAAAATCAAGACTCATTTGACTCAAAACAAAGTTGACACTTTTTCTTTTTCAAATTAAGAATAAAGACCCGGTTTTGCGAATACGGCCTTTCAGTACCTCGGGGACGAAGATTTTAAGGCTGTGTTGGCTAGCCGGCGAAAACCTTGAAAAATGACCAAAGGTGGCTGTTCTCGCAAAAGCAGCCTTCCGGCGTCCTTTTAGGGACATTCGGCTATTTTTGGCGAGAATGGCATCACCTTACTTATTTCCAAATAAAAAAATAATTTTTTTGTTCTTTTCGGGCTATTTTTGCAAAAAGGGAAATTGGACCCTATGTGGGTTGCCTACGTATCCCACACCCTGTGAGAATCAAACTGGCGTAGTTCGGGCAAATAAAACAAACTATTTTTGAAAACAAGACTCCTTTTTTTTTTCATTTCATTGGCGAATATATAAACTATTTTTTTGAAACACAAGACTCTTTTTTTCTTTTTTTCATTGGCAAATAAAACAAACTATTTTTGAAAACAAACACATTTTTCATTCTATTGTTTCTTCATTTTTCCCAAAAAAAATTCGGCAAAGTTTCGACACTATTTGGACATTGTTTTTTCCAAAACAGGTGATTATCTCTCTTTAACCCTCATTCTGCTGTTTCTCTCCCTTTTTTTTTCCTTTTCCCCAAATATTCGAAAGCCGGTCAGCATACAAGTCCGAAGCAAATAAATGCACAAGCAGTGCATAAGATGCGTCAGGATGGTCTTTTCGTTTCAGGTCACCTATCCTAGACGGACCCAACCCCTGTGTTGAGTCCCCTAAGTCAAATGCATATGATGCAAACAAACGTTCCTACTAGGGATCCGGCATGAGGCTTTGTTATACTAGGTTAAAACCTGGGTATTTGTTCTAGACTGTGTATCCGAACGGATAACTCGAGTCAAGGAGGGGGCTACGTACCGGGGATCCGAAAGATCATCCGGCTTAGTAACTTGTCCGAGCCTCTTTCTTATTTCAAGGTATGACACTAACAGAATAGGGAGTCTCGACCAGCGAGCACATCCCCGAAGATAAGAAGAGAAGGGTTTCGTAACAGTTTATATGTACAGTTCAAATAATATCAAAGCAGTAAAAGCATCATTTTGCACATTAAGCCCAACATGTAAAAATATCAGATAATAAACAAAGCCAAATACAACAATTATTCTAAACTCGAATTCTTGAACCCTGAACCAAAAGTTCTGGGTTCATGATCCCCAGCAGAGTCGCCAGAGCTGTCACACCTCCTTTTTCACTACACCCCGGAAGGGGTATAATAAAGGGAGTTATTTCTAACTTGAAGTGACAATCGAAACGGGATTATATAAATGATTCAGAGTCGCCACTTGGGAGATTTATGGTGTCCCAAGTCACCAGTTTAAAATCCCGAACCGAGGAAAAGAATGACTCTGTTTAACAGTCCGCGAACCAGAAATCCGGGTAAGGAATTCTATTAACCCGGGAGAAGGTGTTAGGCATTCCCGAGTTCCGTGGTTCTAGCACGGTAGCACAACTGTTATATTCGGCTTAATTATCTGATTTTAACAATTATGAACCTATGTGCAAATTTTAACTTTTTAACCGCTTTTATTATTATTTTTGAAGAGAATTGCAACGTCGTTAAAACACGCCTCGAACCACGTCACATAAATGCACCCATGGTTTTTGACATATTTTAATGTCGTTGAGATTTGGATCTGGGTCACATAAGTGCGCACCCGAATTTAGGAAAATAATATTATACAACACGCGCCTAAAGCAACTACACGTTTGCACTTTGCGAGGGCCATGGAATTTGCTAAATGGCACGCCTCGGAATCTAAGGATCAATAATGAGGGCCACGCAATTGTCATTTTTGTTTGGCACGGCGCACCTCAGTTTATTTTAATTAAAGCATCTCTACACTAATACGCGAGGGCCATAAACTATTTGTGTTATGCAGTATGGCTCGCCTCCATCAACTAAAGAGAATTCATTTATCTAGGTGTTAAAGAGTTAAGATCATGCTAAGGTTTAAATTAATGGAATATAATAAAGCTAATGATTTGAAGTCATCATCCGGGCCCAACGTGAGGCCTAACATCCCACAGTCACAAAGACATTTGGAATTACATTTTTAGCCATAGTCCAGTAGGGCCCAAAAGAAGGCCCAAATTGGGACCAACTGGCTTCAGCAAGCGATGGGGAGGGGGGCCACTTTCTGGATCTGAAATTGCCACAAATCAGGCTTGATATCGAGCCCTTGCAACGACACAATCAGCATATAAACAAGGGATTAACTGATCCCCAAATTGACGAATCTGATTCAAAATATCCATGATATTCATTTAGTTTCGGGACTTAATCATTTCACAAACGAGTGGGTAAATAACATTTGTGAGAGCTCAAAACTTAAATAATCGACCTATATTTAAGTTGGACTTCGTAAGACTAATTTCAAAAAATGATAATTACACACGATTTCAAGCCAATCTCAGATGATTTCAAAGACAGTTCCAACCTCAAACCAGTGTGAATTCATAAAACATCGTTTAGGTATTAAACCAGACTTGAAATGAAAATTTTCTAAAGACTGGAACCAAAACTAAAGAATTTCAACCAGTCTGAGGGCAAATCACAGTCCATAATTAACACACTCGAAGGTTCAAAACATTTTCAACCAATTACACCCCTATAAGTTCAATTCTGAACCTCAAAACAAAATGGATTACACAAAAACTATACTAGAAGAACGAAACCGAATTCAGTGTTTAAACAAATAACAGAGAACGAGACCTTAACTAGCATTTATAACTTGAAGTCTAGTTAAACAAAAATGGACAAAGTAGAAGAAACAGAGGGGTCAGCTTCAAACGAAATCTTCATTTAACATGAGCTTCAAATCCATTACATGTTCAACATTCGATCTTTGATCATGAGCTAAGGAAAATACCTGGAATTGAAACAAAAGGGGAAGAGAGAGCGAGCTATCAGCAAAGTTAGTCAGCAGAAAATTAACACCAGCAACAGTAGCAATCAAACCCAGCAAATGACACGAATAGACCAGGAGAACGACTTCAAAACTCAGCAGCAAACTAGCCCAGACTCAAAGACCAAAACCAACAAAATTCAGCCCCCAAATCGATGAAACAATGGACTTCTACCAAAAACTCAAACCAAAACCCTTTCGATTTCAAAATCAAACCGTCTCAAAGGCTCAAAGTGGACCAGAATTATTTTCAGAGAAGAAACCTAAAACTAGAACCACAATTCAATAGAACAGTGATTTCTTTTGGAGTTTTTCTTAGCCGCCCCTAATTTTCTGTGTTCTTCCTCTCTAAATCTTGCCTTGAAAGGCAAGAATAGTATCTTATATAGGCTCAACCATAGGGCAACCCTCTAATTTTAGTATTGCACCCTCAGTCCCTCTTTTAATTTCCATTTTAGCTTAGGTAACCCCCAATTTTTAACTTTCTACCCAAGTTTTAACACTACTAGCCTGAAATTCACTAAAACCCCTCTACTAGAAGCTTCTAAATCAGTTGCAAAAGATTCCCTGACCTAGAATTCCTAGACTACCCCCCAAATACCTCTAAATGTCCAAACAAACACTGGGCCAATTGCCCCAATACGGACGAGTCCAAATAGACTCAGGCTAACCCTTTGTTAAGGCCTTTTGATTTCAAAACCCAAACGAATTCAATGGGCTAGGTAAGCTTGCCCAAGAGAGAGATAACAACTCCCCCTTTTTTCAGAATAACCAAGAAGGTAAAGCAGATAAACATGGCTAACATCTCAATAGACTAATTATCCAATTTAATACTAACTAAAACAAAATCAAAATGAATGAACTAAACTGAAGACTACTGATACGCAAAACTAACTACTGAATGACAAAGAAAAGAAGAATCAGGATGGAAGAGGAACAAGGGAAAGGAAATTAAGTCAGGAACAAACGGAGAAGGCAGGGAAGCACAAGAAAGGAGGAAAGACTTACCAGATTATGAACTTGAAACCTATCGAAGACCCAACTTTGCCCCCTTGCCCACGATTGACTCTTCCTCTACTTAGCCTTTACTCGAAACTGGTTAAATCACGCATGCGAACCAGCGGAGGCTTGACTGAGCGGAGCTCAAAGGAAACAAAATTAGGTGAACTTCGATGCTACCTGTGATCCGTGATTCGGAGGAGGCAAGGTGGATTTGGAATGGAGGTGTAACAGTGGTCACGTGGTCCAGTTTTGAGGTTGTTCGAAGGCGGCGGCGCCGTGCACGGCGGGGCGGCTGCTAGAGTTTTAATTATTTGAGCAATCCGGGTAGGATTTGAGGGAAACAGTGCTCGGATTTGGGAAGAGGAGTGTGAGATGCTCGAGTGGTGAAAGTTTGGGAGGATTTGGACGCCGGCCGCCGCCGTGGGCGATTTCCGGCGGGCGGCCAGCGGTGGCTTAGGGCGGAGGATATAGTTCTGAGATTGGGGGTGAATGAACAAGGTACTAGGTTTTTCAGACACTTTAATTGATTTGGGAGATAGTTCCAGAGCCGTTAGATGATCTGCAATGAAGGGCCGAGATTTGATTGGGATTAAAAACTCCGAACGCTGTCGTTTGGATATCACAATGAACGACTGGATTGGACCCGGGTTGGGGCGGGTTTTGGCCGGGTTATGGGGTAATATGCATATGGGCCTGGGGTGGGTCCTGTTTGGTTTGGGCTAGGAATTAAGTGAGACCCAAAAATCTGATTCAAGCTTCTTTTGTTTTATTTTCCTTTTCATTTCTTTTCAACTTTCTTTTTAATTTCTTTTAATTTTAAAACTAAACATCAATCTAAATTAATTCCTAAAACTGAATTAACCAAAAAAAACTAATTAAACCCAAAATGACAATTAATACAATTAATTAAAAAAAAATTAACACAAAAACTACTCAAAAATCAAGACTAAAATTAAAAGTGCAAATTACACTATATTTTGTGATTTTTCCATTTTATAAAACAATTGACTTTCTAATTAATCCTAAAATGCAAAGTTAAATCCTAAATGCACATGCCAAGTATTTTTGTGTTTTTCATGAATTAAATAAAATAAACATGGGCAGATAAATGCAAACAATTAATAGAAAAATGCCACAAAAATTGCAAACACTGAAAGAAGTTATTTTGTTTTGAATTTATGAGAGTAATTCATATAGGGCAAAAATCACGTGCCCACAATACCTGTCACAACGTCTGGTGAAGACTCCTGATTCTGTCGACCAGCTAAAGCATAGCTACAATTTTGGTTACCACCTAAACTGGAACCTCTAGCCATGCCTTGACCTCTACCTTCCGAAGACTGAGACTCGCACCCCGAAGGATGCACGGACATAGATGATCTTGCTGTTGAACTCGCTGGTTTTGCCATGCCCCGAGAATATCTATTTGGGCATTCCTGCATCATATACCCCGGACGTCCACATGTATAAGAAGCATCGGAAATGGCTTGGCATTGGCCCAAGTGTCCTCTACCACAGATGTCACACCGCGTCGGAAATGACCATGTCTTCCCTGAGCCTTGTTATCGCTGCAAACCCGACGCCCGTGAGCTCTCACCTGGTCCTTATTGAGTATAGCGGTCATACCTGTAATCCTGTAACTAAGGTGGTGGAGGACTAGGTGGTTGTCCGAAGTACTGGGCCTATAACTACCCTGACACTGCTCCTGAGACCTGGCAAATCTCATCCTTTTACGCTGCCCTGACTCGGTCCTCTCAGTACCCTGCTGCCGACGCCTACCCCTTTATATATTCTGGGCGAATGCCTGAATCCAGAAGATATCCATACTATCCTGCAGTGCAGCGGTGGCACAAGCCTCAGTCAACTCTAGGGCCAACCCTTCTATAAACCTGGGGATCCTGTCCTGCATAGTAGCAACTATGGATGGTGCATATTAGCCAATGAGTCGAAACGGATACTATACTCTCGAACACTTTTATTGCCCTGCTTGAGGGCTAGAAACTGATCGACTCAAGCCTATCAGATCTCCCGCGGTAGGTACTGGTGAAGGAAGGCATCTAAAAAATTCTCCCAAATAGCTGGAGGTGCATTACGTCCCCTGGACCTCTCCCATCCCTCATACCAAAGGATAGCTATATCTCGGAGTCGAAAAGTTGCTAACTCAACAGCCTCTTTCTCCGTGGCATGCATAACCCGAAAGATCCTGTGAAGCTCATCTCTGAAATCCTGTATGTCCTCCCTATGATCTATCCCCGTGAACTCTGGGGGACTCAAAGCAATAAAATCTCGGACCCTTGAACTCCCAGACCCCTCAGAATATCCTGCACTAGTAGATGACCTAGCATGTTGTTGGGTAGCTACAAACAGTGTCAACAAATGCACCGCACTCCTCAAGTCCTAATCTGATGGAAGCGGAAGGGGAACTAGATGTGCGTTCTCTCTAGGAATCTCCTCAGGTGGTGGAGGAGCCGGTAATGGCTGAGTAGGGGTCTCTACCTAGGCCTCAGATTGGGCCGCATCTACTGGGGGTACCCTGTTGGTCCTCTCACCAACTGATGTATCTCTCCTCTGACTAGCCGTAGTCTTCCTAGTCACCGTTATCTATGCATGCAAACGCCAACACATAAGTTTAACTCAAATTTCCTAAAACTCAGTTCTACAGCACGATTTAGATTTGAAAGAAGGGTAACCAAATCCTAAGTGCCATGTAGTCCACTGCTTATATAATGTGGTGCAAAACACATCTATAAACAAGATACTAATAGACACGACTTGTAGACTCCCTAGGACAGAACTGCTCTAATACCAAGTGTGTGAAGCCCCAAACTTGGGGGGCAAGACCGGCACCCGGTGCCTCACCTATCCTTGTGAACCAACTTGCGACTAAGGGACCCTGAACATAAAATGTCATACTTTGGGCAAGGGGCCACATTGCAATACAATTTGCGAAGCAAAGTATAAAACTGAACGGAAACTAACGCTGATCAAACATCAACATAAATCTGGGCCGACAAGGCCGTCATAACTACTACAGCTGACAAACCAACAAAATATATATACAAGTCCTACAAGCTCAACATACTGCACTAACTGACAAGATATGTTTACAAGCCTCTACTGCTGGATGTATTGCGATCCGAACAAGGCCCCGACCTACCCATAACCTATATACATATATACAGGATGTACATAAAACTCTAGACCCGGCAACTCCAAAGGACGTGGAGCTTACCGATAAAGCTTAACTCAGGCAACACCGACTGAGAAAGTCTACCCGTGTGTCTGTCTGAAACTGCATGCATGAAATGCAGCATCCCTAGAAAAAGGGACGACAGTACGAAATAATATACCGAGTGTGTAAGGCAATAAAATAACTGAAAGCTAAAACTGAACTGATTCTACAATAGCTGAAAGTAATTGGGAGTAAGTAAAATAGTTGTCCGGCCCTATAAGGCTCGGTATATGTATATATCTGCTCTGTCGTAGTAGGCTTGCTCATAGGAGCTCGGCCACACTAGGCTCTGTATCTCAGCCAACTAGGCTCGCTCATAGGCTCACGGCCACAGTAAGCTTGGTATATAACTTACCGTCTGATCAGAGGTTGCCCAATAGGGGCCTGCCAACCAATTATAGCTCGATGGTGGTAAAAATATTGTAGTACTGTTATATATATATATATAGTTTTATATATATATATATATATATATATATATATATAGAACCTCTTCTGTCTTGACTGGAAGAAGATAATACTTATATCCATATATATATATATATATATATATATATATATATATATAGAACCTCTTCTGTCTTGACTGGAAGAAGATAATACTCAATTGGATATAAAGTCCCGATAAGGGAGAATACTGTAATTTATAAGACTAGGATAATGTACATAAGTTCGGAAGTATGAACTTCTCTTTATGCCTCATTAACAAACACATATAATTACGAGATCATGCGAAAATGAAGGGAGGGCTTAGCCTTAACATACCTAGAGTAGGAAAAAATCCGTATGATATTCTTGAGAATGATTTGCACCGTACTCCCTTAGAATTGCAAAATCCGGTTATTATTATGCAATGCAATTTCGTATGAATTCCTTTACAAACCAAGAACTCTTGGTGGTGTTGTAATATAGTTCTTGCAGGTATAAAATTAAGTCTCATATGAAATTCCAAATCTCCTCCAAAATGAATTTATATATCCATTCAAGACAATGTATAGGGATGATTAATACAAACCCCCTTTCTACGTGTTTGCAAGGATGGCTAAGAGTAGTATCCATGTGTCCACTTAATTTAATTACCTAATGTCAAGAGTCACTTATTAGCTATTCTTCCACTTGCTGCCACGTGGTGATGGTGGTGGTGGTGGGGGGGAGGGGGGGGCTTTGTCCCCACCAACAATTATCCACAAATCCTTAATTACATGGTTAATTTCTCATTAAACTAATAATTAACCAATTAGCCACATAATTAAGAATTATCTCAAACTACTTAAAATACTACTCATTTTTAATACACTTTATACATCGTACTATCATGGTCATATGGTACCTTGTATGGCACTAGTACATAAATACCGGGTATAATAGCTCGGGCCGTATTTTATCCCAAATCGACAACCTTCAACGAAACTCATTTTCATTGATTCGTTCACCCATTAGGCACATACTTATCGCTTGTTATAAATAGAATAAATGCTTATAATATCAAGATAATCACATCCCCGAGTCTACGTCATTTATCTGAAGACGAAACTTCAACGTACAAAAACGCGCGATGTAACGGGTTCCCAGACTCCCGCCGCCCGTACACCAGAGCAGATGATGCAGGGATTGTAGACACACGTGCAATACCAGCCTAGCTAGTTACAGCGGCTCAGGCCCACATGGTTCCTGTTATGACTAATGATGAGCAGAAGAGTCTCGAGAGATTTTAGAGGCTTCAGCCTCCATCATTTAGCGGGGTTGAGTCAGAGCGTGGCCAGGGTTTCTTGGACAAGTGCTAGCGGATTCTTCGTACAACAGGTATTTGGAGGCTAGTGGGGTCTTGTTCACTACCTTTTAGTTTACTGGGGATGCCTTCAGATGGTGGGAGGCTTATGAGAGGCGTAGGCCGGTCGGTGCCGCATCACTTACATAGCAGGAGTTCTCCGTTCTCTTTGTGGAGAAGTTCATGCCGTAGTCTTGTAGAGAGGGGTTGCGCTAACAGTTTGAGCAGCTACGTTAGGAGGGCATGTCCATGACGTAGTACGAGATAAGGTTTTTTGAGTTGGCTCGTCACGCAGTTTGGTTGGTTCCCACTGACAGGGAGAGGATTAGGAGGTTCATTGTTGGCCTCACATATCAGCTGGGATTGCTTATGACTAGGGAGGGGGTATCTGGTGCTACTTTTGACGAGGTGGTCGACATTGCTCGAAAGATAGAGATGGTCCGCAGTTAGGAGCGGGATGAGAGGGAGGCCAAGAGGCCTCGTGGATCGGGTGGTTTCAGCGGTGTTCCCTCTTGGGTCAGTTTTACCACAGTAGAGGACGTCATTATAGGTACGTCATTATAGGCGCACCTAGTGGCTCGTCCAGTTCACTGTGGTGCATCATCCGGCCACGGTTCATACAGTTCTCATCAGGGTCAGTCATATCTCAGTCCCCTTCCAGCTCAGAGTTCACACCGTGCTCCATCGATTCAGGGTTCATCTATGCTAGATCCTTCTAGATGTTATCCTCGTGCTCGGGGATTCCTTCAGTCCCCACCACCATTATGACATCGGGGTTGCTATGAGTATGGGGAGCTTGGTATTATTAGGAGGCAGTGTGCCCGCTTATAGAGAGGTCCAGCTCAGCAGATGAGTCAAACTACGACTCCAGCACCAGTTACTTCACCACCCGCCCAGCCATCTCGGGGTGGGGCTCAGTCAGCTAGGGGTCACCCAAAAGGGAGAGGCTGGTTAGGTGGAGGCCAGGCCCAATTCTATGCTCTTTCTTCTAGACCAGATGCCATTGCTTTAGACACATTGATCACATGTATTGTCTCAGTATGCCTCTATATTATTTGACCCTGGTTCCACTTATTCATATGTATCATCATATTCTGCTCATTACCTGTATATGCCCTATGAGTCCTTAGTTTTATCTGTTCATGCATCTACTCGGGTGGGCGATACTATTGCTACGGACCGTATATACCTGTATACGGTAAAATTGGAGGGTCCAATTTTCCATCGTTACAACATCTCGAAGACTCAAAACTATGGTCGAGTTTCGTCCCTCGAGGTCCATCGACGCTCGACCTCGAGGCAGTACGGACCGACATTTACGAGGAGAGAGTAGGGAGTTCCCAAGGCATGCACATGTAGCTTGTCAAGTCTACTGGGCTAGTAAAAAGGCGAATCAAGGCATTTAATGGCTGTGTCAGCCCATATCATTGTAATTAATGCTTTTGTACTATGTGGGAATTCCCCCCCCCCTCTATATAAAAGGGATCCTTGTCATTTTGTAAGGATCCGTTGCTCCATACTAAAATATACAAGAACATTCTCTCTGCTCTCTAACACATTCTCTTGAGTTCATTACTTCATTTATTGTTTACATTCATTGTGTTCTATTTATTGTTGATCATTTATTGCTTATTATTGGCCATAAAGAGCCGTCACTGATTTTATTCTAATTGTTGGTCGCCCATCGATTACCCCCGATAGCTCCCAGCTGAGCTTCGGACTCAACCCCTAGGCCCTCGAATAAGCAAGCTCGAGGCCCCGACTATTAATCATTCGGTTTGGTTACCACCTTGTTCTCCAACTCCTATCTCGTTTCTAAGTCTTTCACATAGCATCAACTGCTTAACAACTAGCATAAAAATAGATCACGTATTTTTAGAATCCCATAATAAAATTTAATTGTTATTACCATTTTCACGGTAAACAGTTTGGCGCCCACCGTAGGGCTAAAAATAATAGTGATTATTTTCTTGCTGGTTTAACCACGTAACGCAAGTTATCTTTCACACTTTTTCTTGTCCAAGATCTTTGATTTCAGGTCAAAATGTCAAACTCAGTAAATGCACGCGAAAACATCAACCTTGAAGACCGTGGAGAAAATGGTGTGGACGTTCCAAGTGTTGGTGTACCACTACGAAACCCTGAGAACGCTCCGGAATCGATTCCCGTGGATGCGGTTTCACGTGACGCTCAACACGTCGAAATAAGCTCCCACACAAACAGGAGCATACACCAAGGCGACCAACAAGAAACCGAGAAAACCCCGGCTCGGGAAGAACGGGAGGTTAGCCTTCACGTTATTTTTGAAATGTTGCAGGAACAACAGCTGGCTATTTCTCAGCTGCAAAGTCACCAAAAAACTCCTAGCACGGTAGCACCGGGGACGGCTCCCCCAGCCGAGCAGGTACCAGAGAGATCAAGCAACAACGGGTCGGCAGCCGACCCCGCCATCGTAAAGATGCTCGAGGACCTCATGAGGAGGATTGAATCGGGCGAGAAGAAGATAGAGGCCAACAACAAAAAGATCGAGACCTACAATTCCAGGGTCGACCAGATTCCTGGAGCACCCCCGATCCTGAAAGGTGTGGATTCAAAGAAGTTCGTGCAAAAGCTGTTCCCATAGGAAGCGACTCCGAAACCCATTCCAAAGAAGTACAGAATGCCCGACCTTCCAAAGTATAGCGGAACATTGGACTCCAACGAGCACGTCACTGCCTACACTTGCGCAGTAAAGGGCAACGACCTAAGGGACGACGAGATCGAGTCCGTCCTGCTGAAAAAGTTCGGGGAAACGCTCTCTAAAGGGGCCATGATGTGGTATCACAACCTAGCTCCTAACTCTATAGAATCATTTTCCATGCTGGCGGATTCTTTCATTAATGCACAGGCTGGTGCCATCAAAGTAGCAAGGAAATCCGACGTCTTCAAGAACAAGGAGAGGGAGAATGAGATGCTGTGAGAATTCGTATCTCGTTTTCAAATGGAACGTATGGAACTACCACCAGTCTTCGAAGACTGGGCAGTGCAGGCGTTCACTCAAGGTCTGGATGAACGAAGCTCAGTGGTTTCGAAGTAGTTGAAATAGAATCTGGTTGAATATCCCGTCGTGACCTGGTCGGACGTTCACAACCGATATCAATCTAAAATCGGGGTCGAGGACGACCAACCAGGTGCCCCCTCGGGCTCGGTATACCCAAGCAGGCTTCTGGCAAAGGAACCAAAACCAAACAAAGAAAGGTACCAGCCATACATCGAAGACAGGAGAAACGCCCCGAGGCGCAACATACCCCGCAACGATAGAAGGATGGACCGAGGACAGAATCCTTGGGACTCGTCAACAGAGCCGGATTTGATAGGCACACAAGGCCAACGGAGGCACCACGCTTGTCAGAATACAACTTCAACATCGATCTATCAGACATCGTGTTCGCCATCAGTAAAATCAGGGACGCAGGTGGCCCAAGCCTGTACAATCAGATCCTTCGCAAAGGAATCATAACTTAGTGTGTGAATTTCACAACACGCACGGACACAGAACCAAATTGCCACCAGCTCTGAGAAGAAGTAGCCAGACTACTCAATAAAGGTCACCTCCGAGAATTCCTAAGCGACCGGGCCAAAAATCAGTTCCGGGAAAGAGAGGCGGCCAAGAAGAATGAAACGAATGAGCCACAACATGTCATCCACTTGATCTTGGGAGGCATCGATTCCCCATAGAAGCCCATGATGAGAAGAACAAAAATATCCATCCGCAGAGAAAAGCGAACTCGGGGCTACATACCCGAGGATGCCCTCACATTCAGCGACGAGGACATCGAGACCTTGTCTCAACCTCACAACGACGCATTGGTAATCTCTTTCCTTGTAAATACATTTCAATTTAAGTGTGTACTTGTGGATCCAGGTAGCTCGGCCAACATTATCAGGTCGAGGGTGGTAGAGCAGCTCAGACTGCTTGAGCAAATCGTACCCGCCTCTCGAGTCCTCAATGGATTCAACATGGCAAACAAACCAACGAAAGGGGAAATCACACTCCCAGTCAACATGGCCGGCAAAATGCCAAATTCCATGTCATCGAGGGAGACATGATGTACAATGCCTTGCTCGGAAGGCCATGGATACACTGCATGAGAGCAATGCCATCCACCCTCCATCAAATGATGAAATTCCCGACAAAGGATGGGATTAAAACCGTCTACGGGGAACAGCGTGCGGCGAGAGAAATGTTCGTGGTGCACAATGTGGCCCCGACACCGGTATCTCCACCTTCGAAGGATCCGAAGGATAAGCAAACAGTAAAAATAGTGATAACAAGCTACATTCTCAGCTACTCCCGACTAAACAAAGAAGGGGACTGTACCGCGTCCTTATCACAAGCGACTGAAACACATCAAGGCTCGAAACATCGCCGGCACATTCCACACTAAGGTATGACCATCTCCTTTCTCTTTCAATTACATACTACACTGACTCGAATGCAGGTATCCGATCGAAACGGCTGAAGCACTTCTCTAAGGTCTTAGGTTTCAAAAGCATGTGTTGCACTATTTTCCTTCGCCCGGGTTTTTATCCCAATAAGGGTTTTACCGGCAAAGTTTTTAATGAGGCAACACCTATATGCTACCTAATGAAAACTCAACGAGTATTCAAGGCTTCTCTCGCAATCAACCTCTAATACTGGGGGGAATCCCCCCAGAAGATCACCTTCTCGGAGAAGCTAAGATATGCTGAACAAGGTCTCGATAGGAAAAACAATGTATGGGGCCAAACGGTCGAACAAACCGTGCCCGCATGGAATAACCGAGCCCTCAACAGCAAAAACATGTATGATCGCACCAAGCAATCGAAGAATAATTTCAAAAAGAATTTTGCATTTCAAAGAAGCTCGGTATTTTTGCAAAAACGGCTCCTCTGTCAAAAACGTCCCGAACACTCAGGGACTGCCTGAATGACCTCTGGGTCGGAGCTCCAAACTCATAATCCCTCAACGAGGCAACATCAAAGTCACAAAATGGATCCAAAGCCAAAAGCCCGCCGAGCACTCGGGGACTGGCGTCAAAATTGCAAAACTCGCACGGCCTCCGGGTCGGAAACTCCAAAATCGTAAGCCCTCAATAAGGCAATACCAAGTTTACAAGTAATGGCTCTCTAGCCAAGGAACCCTCGATGACTCGGGGACTATCGCCAATCGCCACCTATCAAAAACCCGAGGCCGTAAGACCCCAAGGGGGCAGACTCGGTCTCGTAAGACCTGTATAAGGCAACAACGATATCTGTAAGACCTCAAGCAAGGCATGAACCATACTTGTACCAAGTATCCAAAATTGTAAGACCTCAAAGGCATGTAAAACTTGTAAGACCTTACTAAAGGAGTAAACCCGATCTTAAAGTTAAGGCTATATATCGAACTAGTATGACCCCTAAAAGGCATACCCTCGATATAGACGCCGAAACTACTTCACTCGGGACTAAAAGGCTCCGGCCAAACACAAATGACTACGGTCACAAGGCTGTACAAGCCAAACAAATGCGACTCGGGGACGCCTGACCATCACTACAAAATCACAGGCCTTCAATTACTTCGAATCTACTTCGAAAAGAACCGGTCAAACAGGCTACCCTCGACATAGGAAAAAGAGCTTCGACCATGTCAGCTCAAAATTATAGGCTTCGAGCTGCTCAGCCACCGAGCCAAACCTCCCGAGGTGCTCGATCGTTGCCACATAACAACTCATAATCGAGGTTTTTATCAAGCCGTCGAAGAGTCAGGCAAACAAAATCTCAAGAATCCTTAACGAGGGAAAAATAAAGCCTACAAAAAAGGTCGCACCCAAGGCGTAAGAGCCACTGTCGCCAACCCACACATAAAAGGTCGTATCGACCCAAGGCTTAAGAGCCACTGTTGCCATCCCATAGATAAAAGGTCGCATCGACCCAATGCGTAAGAGACATTGTCGCCAGCCCACACAAACGCTCGCACCGACCCAAAGCGTAAGAGCCACTGTCGCCAGCTCTAAATTCAAAAACTTGAGGGTCGAATGAGCTTGAGTCGAAACCCGATTCGGAGACTGAACCCAAAAATAGTTAACTAAATATGCCTAAGAGCAAAAGCGTAAGAGCCATTATCGCCGGCTTATAATAAAAGGTCACATCAACCAAGCGCGTAAGAGCCTACGGGCCAGCCTAATGAGCCCCAGGGCCGTACCATGAATCTAAGGATTCCTCTAAAACCAATTCATCTGGCTAAAATCAAGGCAAAAAGAAATGCAGGAGAAACAAAACTGCGAGGTTTCCTCTTTATACATACATGCGAAAAAATGCAAGCTCCATTTAAAAACGTGCTTTGAAACTGCTATATACAGAATCAGAAAGTAAAATCTACGTCCCCCTTGGGCACTATGGCCCGTCAACCTCATCTTCGCTATCCTGGGCGTCGGACAGAAGTAACCGAGCACCACGCTCGTCTACCCTCGCCTGCTTCACCTCTCCCAAGAGGTCAAAGCCCCTAGCATGGATCTCCTCGAGGGTTTCCCTTCGATATTTACACCGAACATATTCCTTGCTCCTGCCCTCGCGGTCGAGAATCCTTCTCAGCTCAGCTTGAGCATTGGCAGCATCCTTCAAATAGACTGCCACTTTCTGGTCGGCTTTAGTTCGGCTCATTACAACTTCAGTCCCAGCGTCGACAACCTCGGCCTTTATCTTCAAAAGCTCAGACTCGAGCTTCGTAATCATATCTGTTCAAACCAAGCTATTATCACGAGCTAAGTGAAGTTGAACCTCAAAGGCAGAGGCTTTGCCCAGAGCACCCTTCTGCACCGAAGCCTGAGCGTCCGCCTGAGCCTTTAACTCATCATACTCGCGCTTGGCTCGGCCAACTTCGTTTCGAAGGGGCTCCAGGTCCTCCGTCTTTTTCTGCAACTGAAATAAACAAAACATTAGCCTCAAGAGCTAGAAGAAAGAACACACACTCGCTCAGAACAAAAACTACCTGCTCCTTCAAATAGCTCTCATAATTCAAGCTCCGACTCGCCTCATACCATAAGCGTGCCAGCTCGACTTCCCTTTCATCGCGAAGGAGCCTAAGGGATTTCTCCTTGTCCAGAGCTTTCCGCAGCCTAGCCTCACGGCGAAGCAGCTCGGACTTAAGCTTTTCAAAAGCCTGCAAAGGAAAACTCAATAAGGAAGGTAAGGCACGAAACTCGAAAGGCCTGTGCCAAAACTTATCGTAGAGTGAAGCCGCTGGGCTTCTTCAAAGGTCGAGCACACATCTGCTAGCCTGGCTCCCTCAGCTCCGAAAGAGTCAACCCCGATCGGGGCACAGTCACTCGGCGCATATGATCCAGGGTTTCAAGTATCCCTCGAAGTACCTCCGACGGAAAAAGAGGACGACAGCGGAGGAGAAACCGCCTTTCCAAAGCCAGAAATCATGGGCGTGGCAGGCTCAGTAAATACTTCCACCCCGGGCCCCCGGTCCAGGTTCACCATGCTTTAAGCATCGTCGCCCTGCAAAGGTGTCTCTTGCTTATTGTTATCATTCTTTAGCCCAGAAGCTACTAACTCTTCTCCCTTTCCAAAGGGGCACGGCCTCGCCTCAGAAGGCTCCCCGATGCCAACAATAACAGGGTTAGTACGCTGAAAGAGAAAGTGTTTTTCCAACTAAAAAAAGAGAAGGGAACAAATCGCACAGCACATACCATGATGTTTTGCCTCCCATCTGCCCCTAGACAAAGCTCGCCACTTACGCTCATCGCAAGTCGAGTGGGCCGCCAACTCCCGAGCGCAATTTGGCAGATCAGGGACCTCGCACGACATCCATGAAATTGCTGCAGAAGAGGGAAAGAAGGCACATTTACGGAACACTGCTTCGCCATAATTAAAAAACTGCGAAGGCACGATTGTACAAATTACGTGTATAATTCCATTCCTCAGGGAATGGCATAAACTCAGGGATAATATCAACAGTCTGTACTCGGACGAATCGACTCATCCACTCCCAATCTCCGTTTTCTTCATCATCAACAACGAAAGGCGTGGCCGACCGGCATCGTAAGGTTAACAGAACTCGATGGTGAAAAGGTCGATACAACCTGATAAGATGACTGAGAGTGAATTCAAGCCCTGCCTTCTTTGCAAAGAACCTCATCATCAATACTTTCCGCCAAAATGATGGATGAATCTGCGCCAAGGTGACCCGGTATTTTCGATAGAAATCAAGCACAACCCTATCAGGGGGCCTAGCGTAAAAGGGTACGTATACACGTTCAAAAAACCCTCAACGTGATCCATAATGCTCTCTCCTGGGGAAAGTACACGCAATACCACCTTCTCCCCCCATCCACAGTCTCTCCTCACTAACTCGAGATGCTCCTCTCCTATTAAAGAAATGAACTTCGAGGCATAATCCCGATAACCTCGAACACTGGGAGTCTCTTCTGGCGGGAGATTCCCTCCCGAAGCAAAGTCCCCAGAGGCGGAGCTCTTTTCTCCTTGCCAAGCGGATTCGGGCATAGCAGCCATGGCTATAGTAAAACGAAGGAAGGAGAAATCAAGACTTGGGCGAAAGCTTTGAGTTAACGGAAAATTGGCGCAAGAAAGGAGAACTCTATGAAAGAGGATAACTACTCAGAATAGCAGAATCTCCAAAAGGGCGAAGACAACCCTATATATGGAAAAAGCAGCGACCAACCGCCTGCCTCAAAGGCCGATTAAAAATGTTGGCTAAAGCTTTTATCGCTTTGGAAAGATACGCCGGCGGAGTCGCCTCGGCCATTTCGTAACCATATCCTACACTCGATGTCGCCATGCGACGCTTCAAGGTCGAACATCCCGCATCAACCAAGTCCCGAGGTGGTACCCGGCCTCGATGACCTCCATCAAAAAGAAGTTAGGCTCCGGGAAGCCATTGGCATCATTGCAAGTCCCGAGGTGGTACCCGACCTCGAGGACCTCCATCAAAAAGAAGTTAGGCTCCAGGAAGCCATTGGCATCATTGCAAGTCTCGAGGTTGTGCCCAACCTCGAGGACCTCCATCAGAAAGAAGACGTGCTCCAAGTAAATCATTAATATCACTACAATTCCTGAGATGGTAACCGATCTCGAGGACCTCCACCAAAAGGGAGATAAGCTCTAAAAACCTACTCATATGGGCTTGGCTTCGGGATACCATCAAAATCTGGGTAAACCCTCATTCGGGATCTATCTACAATGCCTTAAGGCTATCTACACTAAGTTCGAAACAAGTTTCCAGGTGGCCCGGGTTTGAGCAAACCCCCACTCGGGGACTGCTCTCGAAAGACTAAAGGCAGTCTCTATTCTCGGACTTCCGAGAAAAATCTCCCCTCGAAGATTACCGCCGGGTCCAAAGGCTAGGTCTCGGTCTAAGCATCCGAAGCCCTACTCTCATTCAACTCGAATTCAAGGTAACTGGCAGGCACAATCAATACTCTTTGAAAAACGTAACCGACGACGTCATCAATATCATTGAAAGGCGTATCGGTAGGCACAATCAATGCATTTTTGGAACTGAATCGACAATGATATTATTGCTTAGAATGACGAGAATCGGCAGTGCATTGAATGACGCTGAAAAGACGAGTCAGCGGGACGCCTCGATCGTCACAAAGGCTTACGTCATAAGTATGACATCATCAGTATAACATTATCGAGGGAAATTCGAAAAGATGGTTATCAAAGGTCGTTTCTTATCGTTGTACTCTAAGAAACGCGGGGACTATCTGTATACGGTAAAATCGGAGGGTCCAATTTTCCATCGTTACGACATCTCGAAGGCTCAAAACTACAGTCGAGTATCATCCCTCGAGGGCCATCCACGCTCAACCTCGGGGCAGTACGGACCGACATTTACGGGGAGAGAGTGGGGAGTTCCCAGGGCACACACATGTAGCTTGTCAAGTCTAGTAGGCTAGTAAAAAGGCAAATCTAGGCATTTAATAGTTGTGTCAGCCCATATCTTTGTAATTAATACTTTTGTACTATGTGGGGATTCCCCCCCCCCTCCCGCTATATAAAGGGGATCCTTGTCATTTTATAAGGATCCGTTGCTCCATACTAAAATATACAAGAACATTCTCTCTGCTCTCTAACACATTCTCTTGAGTTCATTACTTTATTTATTGCTTACATTCATTGTGTTCTATTCATTGTTCATCATCTATTGCTTATTATTAGCCATAAAGAGCCGTCACTGATTTTATTCTAACTGTTATTCGCCCATCAATTACCCCCGATAGCTCCCAGCCGAGCTTCGGACTCGACCCCGAGGCCCTCGAACAAGCAAGCTCGAGGCCCCGACTATTAATCATTCGGCTTGGTTACCACCTTGTTCTCCAACTCCTATCTCGTTTCTAAGTCTTTCACATAGCATCAACTACTTAACAACTAGCATAAAAATAGATCACGTATTTTTGGAATCCCATAATCAAATTTAATTGTTATTACCATTTTCACGGTAAACAATACCGGTCATGTATAGTGACTTTTGGGGGATTATAGACTAGAGTTGATCTCTTGCTGCTCAGTATGGTCGATTTTGACGTGATCTTGGGTATGGATTAGTTGTCTCCATGTCATGCAATTTTGGATTGCCACTCTAAGACCGTGACGTTAGCGTTGCCGGGGTTGCAAAGTATTGAGTGGAGAGGCTCTCTAGACTATGTTCCCAGCAGAGTGATTTCATATTTGAAGGCCCAGTGGATGGTTGGGAAAGGTTGTTTATCCTATTTGGCCTTTGTTAGGGATGTTGGTGCTGATACCCTTACTATTGATTCTATTCTGGTGGTGCGAGATTTTCCGGATGTGTTTCCTGTAGACCTGTCGACCATGCCGCCCGGTAGGGATATTGACTTTAGTATTGACTTGGTGTCGGGCACTCAGCCCATTCCTATTCCACCGTATCGTTTGGCACCGACAGAGTTGAAGGAATTGAAGGAAAAACTTCAGGAAATTCTTGATAAAGGGTTTATTAGGCCTAGTATGTCACCTTGGGGTGCACCGGTTCTATTTGTGAAGAAGAAGGATGGTACCACGCGGATGTGCATTGATTATTGGTAGTTGAACAAAGTCACAATCAAGAACAAGTATCCTTCACCGTGCATTGATGATCTATTTGACTAGCTTCAAGGAGCGAGAGTGTTCTCTAAGATTGATTTGAGGCCTAGGTATCACCAGTTAAAGATTCGGGACTCTGATATTTTAAAGAAGTCCTTCAGGACCCGTTATGGTCATTATGAGTTCCTTGTGATTTCTTTTGGGCTTACCAACGTCCCAGTAGCATATATGCATCTGATGAACAGTATATTCCAGCTGACTCATTTCTCATAGTATTTATTGATGATATCCTGGTGTACTCTCGTAGCCAGAATGAGCATGCCCAGCATTTGAGGATTCTGTTGCAGCGGTTGAGGGAGGAGAAACTTTATGCCAAGTTCTCCAACTGTGAGTTTTGGCTTAGTTCAGTGGTGTTCTTGGGGCACAAGGTGTCCAGTGAGAGGATTCAGGTGGATCTAAAGAAGGTATAGGCGGTTCAAATTTGGCCCAGATTGTCCTCAGCTATGGAGATTCGAAGCTTTCTTGGTTTGGACGGTTATTATCGTCTCTTCGTGCAGGGTTTCTCGTCTATTGCATTGCCCTTGACCAAATTGACCCAAAAGGGTGCTTCTTTTAGATGGTCGAATGAGTTTGAGGAGAGCTTTCAGAAGCTCAAGACTGCCTTGACCACAACTCCAGTTCTAGTTTTGCCTTCAGTTTCAAGCTCTTATACAGTATATTGTGATGCTTCTCGGATCGGTATTGGGTGTCTCTTGATGCAGGGGGTAGAGTGATTGCATATGCTTCGCGCCAGTTGAAGCCCCGTGAGAAGAACTACCCTGTCCTCGATTTGGAGTTAGCCGCCATCATTCATGCATTGAAGATTTGGAGGCATTATCTCTACGGTGTGTCTTGTGAGGTGTTTATGGATCATCAAAGCCTCTAGCACTTGTTCAAATAGAAGGATCTAAATTTGAGGCAGCGGAGATGGTTGGAGCTGCTAAAGGACTATGATCTCACCATTCTGTATCATCCCGAAAAGGCTAATGTGGTGGCCGATGCCTTGAGTAGAAAGGCGGTGAGTATGGGTAGTCTTGCATTCATTCCCGTTGGTGAAGACCTCTTGCAATTGATGTTTAGACTGTGGCCAATCAGTTCGTGAGATCGGATGTTTCGGAGCCCAGTCGGGTTCTTGCTTGTGTGGTTTCTCGGTCTTCCTTATATGATCGCATCAGAGAGTGCCAGTATGATGATCCCCATTTGCTTGTCCTTAAGGACACGGTTCAGCACGGTGATGCTAGAGATGTGTCTTTTGGGGATGATGGGGTATTGAAGATACAGGGTCGGATTAGTGTGCCTAATATGGATGGGCTACGTGAGTTGATTCTTGAGGAGGCCCACAGTTTGCGGTATTCCATTCACCCGCGTGCCGTGAAGATGTACCAAGTCTTGAGACAGCACTATTGGTGGAGGAGGATAGATAAGGATATAGTGGGGTTTGTAGCTCGGTACCTTACCTTTCAGCAGGTGAAGTATGAATATAAGAGACCGGGTGGATTACTTTAGAGGATAGAGATTCCAGAGTGAAAATGAGAGCGGATCACCATACATTTTGTAGTAGGGCTCCCACGGACTTCGAAGAAGTTTCATGCTATTTGGTGATTATCGATTGGCTGACCAAGTCCGCACACTTCATTCCACTCGGGACTACTTATTTTTCGAAGCTGTTGGCTGAGATTTACATCTGCGAGATTGTTCGCCTTTACGGTGTTCCTGTGTCCATTATTTCAGATTAGAGCACGCAATTTACACTACAGTTTTGGAGAGTCGTGCAGCGAGAGTTGGGAACCCAGGTTTAGTTGAGCACAACATTTAACCCTCAGACAAACGGACAGTCCGAGCGTACTATTTAGATATTAGAGGACATGCTACGTGCTTGTGTCATTGATTTTTGGGGTTCTTGGGATCAGTTTCTGCCGCTCGTGGAGTTTGCCTACAACAATAGCTACCAGCCGAGCATTTATATGGCTCCCTATGAGGCTTTTTATGGGAGACGGTGTAGATCTATGGTGGGTTGGTTTGAGCCGGGTGAGGCTAGGCTACATGATATTGACTTGGTTCAGGATGCTTTGGACAAGGTTAAATTGATTCACGATCGGCTTCGCACGGTGCCGTCTAGGCAGAAGAGTTACGCCAATCGGAAGGTTCATAATGTAGCTTATATGCTTGGGGAGAAGGTTCTACTTAAGGTTTCACCTATGAAGGGTGTTATGAGGTTCGGAAAGAAGGGCATGTTGAGCCCTTGATATATTGGGCCGTTTGAGGTACTTCAGATGATTGGAGAGGTGGCTTACAAGTTTTCTTTGCCACCTAGTTTGTCGAGTGTGTATCTAGTATTACATATTTCTATGCTCCGGAAGTATGTCTGCGATCCGTCTCATGTTTTATATTTTAGCACGGTTCAGTTAGATGGTGATTTGACTTATGGTGTGGAGGCGGTGGCCATTTTGGATCGGCAGGTTCGAAAGTTAAAGTCGCGGGATATAGCTTCAGTGAAGGTGCAGTGGAGAGGTCAAACATTTTAGGAGGCTACTTGGGAGAGTGAGCGGGAGATGCGAAGCAGATATCCACACCTATTTGAGACTCCAGGTATGTTTCTAGACCCGTTCGAGGATGAATGTTTGTTTAAAAGGGGGAGGATATAACGACCCGACCGGTCGTTTTGAGAGTTGTAGCTTCGTTCCCCCATTTACTTCTCACTTTGTGCTTTATAACTATTATGTGATTTTCCGGGGTAGTCGGTTCGGGTTCGGAGAGATTTTTGAATGAATTGAGACACGCAGTCTCAAGGTTGGAAGCTTAAGTTGAAAAGGTTGATCGGATGTTGACTTACGGGTAAAAGACTCCGAAATGGAATTTTGATGGTTCTGTTAGCTCCGTTGGGTGATTTTGGACTTGGAGCGTGTTCGCATTGTGATTTGGAGGTCCGTAGTGGAACTAGGCTTGAAATGGCAAAAGTTGGATTTTTGGAAAGCGTGACAGGGTGTGGACTTGTTGATATCGGGGTCGGATTCTGATTCCAAAAGTTGGAGTAGGTCTGTGGTATCATTTGTGACATGTGTGCAAAAATTGAAGTCAGTCGAACATGATTTGATAGGTTTCGGCGTCGTTTATAGAAGTTGGAAATTTCATAGTTTCAATAGGCTTGAATTAGGATGTGATTCATGTTTTTGATGTAGTTTGAGGTGATTTGAGGGCTCGACTAAGTTCGTATCATGTTTTAAGACTAGTTGGTATGTTTGGTTGAGGTCCCGGGGGCCTCGGGCTGATTCGAGATGGTTAACGGATCGAAAGTTGAAGTTAAAGGACTGCTGTTGCTGAAGCTTTCTGGTGCAATCACACCTGCGGATCATTAGTCGCAGGTGCGAGCTGGGGATGCACAGAAGCGGAGTTTGGACGGGTGGACTTGTGAGCGCAGATGCGGAAGGACTTCCTCGGGTGCGGACTCGCACTTGCGCTTGGGGATGCGTAGAAGCGAAAGTAGGAGTGGTGAGTTGGTCCGCAGAAACGGCTTCGTGTGTGCAGATGCGCCGGAAGAAGCGGGGTTTAGACTGCAAAAGTGATGGTCGGCTTAGTCGTTTCCGCAAATAAGGATGTTAAACCGCAAAAGCGGTGCCACCGAAGTGGCTAAGTATCTGCAGAAGCGTAATGATTGGGCAGAACATATAAATTCATGAGTTTGCGATTTTTCTTCATTTTGGACATTTCAAGCTCGGTCTAAGGCAATTTTTGAGAGGGCTTTTGAGGAGATTCTTGAGGTAAGTCACTTGTGCTCATTTTTATTCAATAATCTTGTTTCCCCATTGATTTTCCCACCTAGATTATGTAGTTTTGAGGTGAAATTTGGGGGTTTGAGGCTAGGGGTTTGGAGAGTTTAATTTGGGTATTTGAGTGGTGTTTTGGTATCGGATTTTGGTAAAATTTGTATGGTTGGACTCGTGGTTGAATGGGCTTTCGGGTTTTGTAACTTTTGTGGGATTTCGAGACGTAGGCCCGGGGGCCGGCGTTGAGTCGATTTTTGACTTTTGATGTATAACTTAGTATTTCCTTATAGAATTGTACTCTTTAGCTCGTGTTGATTATATCGTACTGTTTGTGGCTAAATTCGGACATTCGGAGGCTGATTTGCAAGGCAAAGGTGTGTTAGAGTAGAGATTTTCTTGGATTGAGGTAAGTAACAATTCTAAATCTGGTTTTGAGGGTATGAAACCTCGTATTATGTTCTTGTGGTTAGTTTTGGAGGTGACGTGCATGCTAGGTGACGGGCGTGCACAGTAGGAATTGTGACTTGGTCAAATTCTACGGAACCGCATAGTTGAAATTCGGTTGCTATCCGTATATTCTCCATGTGTTATAATAACTGAACTGCAAACCATGTTAGAAATCATGTTTAGACTATGTTCTGGTACTGTAGAGACCCACAGAGTCTGTGTTACATGTTAAATTGTCTGCTCAATTGCTGTTGTACACATTCTCCGTTTCACTTGCATATCATACCTTTGTCTTTTTTGTTCCTTGTAATACATTATGTCATTTCTGTTTGGGCTGATTTCCATGATTTCTTAGAGCCCGAGAGACTGGAGAGGTTGGTGACTGAGTTGGGGCCTAAGTGCCGAGCTGTGAGTGATATATGTATATATGTGGATCGAATTGCATGCCACAACGAGCCTTATGGCTATATATATATTTATGGGATCGGGTTGCACGACGCAGCATGTTTCATTGATTTATGCCATGATTGGCTGGATATAGCGCTTGGGTTAAAGGAGCCCCTCCAGAGTCTGTACACACCCCTAGTGAGTGCAAATACCTACTGAATGTGAGTGCCGAGTGCCGAGTGCCGAGTGCTGAGTGAATGGGAGGGCTAAGTTACATTGTCCTTGAGAGGATGCATTTGATTTCATTATTGTTTCACTTAGTTGCCATGTACCACTGTCTTGAAAATTCTTAATGACATTACACTCTATTTCAGTTAAATTTGTCATGAAGTAACTATTTTGACCTAATTTATCAAACTTGAAAGTATGCCTACATTCCTGTGTTGAAATCACTGTAATTTAACTGTAATTGTGAAGCTCGTCACCATTTTTAGTTCTTTCTTTAGTGTTGTTACTTACTGAGTTGGTTCTACTCACGCTTAACCCTGCACTTCGTGTGTATATCCAGTTGTTTCCGGACACGATGGGTGTTGATTTTTTGCGCAGCTAATCCTATTTTTTTGGAGATTTTGAGGTAGCTGTCTGGCATCCGCAACCCTTGTTTCTCCTTCCCTATCTTTTCACTTATTGTATTTAGTTTCGGACTATCATAGATAGTATATCCCAGAGTTGTGAAATTTAGATGCTCGTGTACTCTGTGACACCCCGATGTTGGGAATTTCCGCGTGTGTTTTGGGTTTTCTACAATAAGAACTTATATTATTTAAAACTGCTTTAACTCATTCGCTATTAAAAATGTTATAATTATTTTGAAATATCGGCTTGCCTAGTACCACATTAGGCGCCATCACGACAGGTTAGGATTTTTGGGTCGTAACACCAAGGTATTATCAGGAATATGATGATGTTTAGAGAACGAGGCATTCAGGGAGAAATCAGTATGGTTATTTCTGTCTGTATGTTCATGAGGAGTTGGTCTAGGCATAGAATATATGTAATCTTTCAAGTACACAGGCGTTTTGTGTTCTCTTAGTAACTTTCTTAAATTTGGAGTTGGATTAGGTGTGTGATGTGTTGCAGGTGAATCACTGGTTTGTGGAAAATATGCATTTTGTGATGGTGGTGAGCCTGCATTGTTTGGTGCAGATGAAGGAGGTAGAGTATCAGGAGAGGAACTGGTAGAGGAAGGTGACACTATATTAGATGTACTACCTACATTCCTTTGATCACTCATAGTACCTTCTTTAGACGACACTGTATTAGTATCAATCATGGGACTATTAGGAAGTGGATGAAGAGCTGAAGGGAAAAAGGAAGATTCAAAACTGATATTCAAGGGGAAAATAGACTCATGAAACACTACATCCCTGGAAATGTGGATTTTTTTTGTGGCTAAATTCAGCACTTTGTAGCCTTTGTGCCAAAAGGATAGCCTATAAAAATATGTGGTGTTGTCCTTGGTTCAAACTTATCTCTATAGACTTTTGGTATTGTGGGAAAACATAAGCATCCAAAACTTCTTAACTGAGAGTAATCTGGCCTTCTATTGTATAAGACTTCAAAAGGAGACTTGTTCTTGAGATAGGTGGTAGGTAATCTATTTAAAATGTAAGTGGCTATTAGAATACATTCCCCCAGTACTTCAAAGGCAATATAGACTGAAACAATAAGGTTCTGGCTGTTTCAACAAGGTATTTATGCTTCCTTTCAACCACTCCATTTTGTTGTGGTGTATAGGGCAAGTCTTTTGGTGAACAATCCCCTTTGATTGAAAAATAGAGTAGCTTCAGTATTAACAAACTCATGTCCAATATCAAATCTTAAGGACTTGATGGAGGTTTTGAATTGATTTTTAACTAAGGAAACAAAAGCATTGATAGTCTGGAGGGCATTGCTTTTTGATGTTAGCAGGTTACTCCAAGTGGATCTGCTAAAGTCATCAACCATAGTGATGAATTATTTGTATTTATCATGTGTATATTCATCGCGAGGACACCACAAATCCACATGCAAGAGTTCAAAGATTTTATTTTAAGTACTTACTCTTTGAGGAAAAGGGAGCCTGGCTTGTCTAGCCATAGCGCAAATTGAGCAAACAAAGGGTTTCTTAAAGGAAAAAGAAGCTGGTATGGAGGAATTCCCCTTATTTTTATAGAAGGCACATGTCCTAGCCTATAATGCCATAGAAGATTAACATCATTGACTTGAAACATGCGGGAATTAAAACCAGATCAGTGACTCTTATTATTCAGGATGAATTATTTACAATTGAACATTGATGATTCTGCAAATGACTCAATGATGACCTATTTACAGATGGAGATAGATGACAATGCAGGTTATTCAGAAGATGACTATTTACATCACAGGAATGAGTAGAAGAACAAACAACAGAGTTGTTAGCCAGACTATTATTTCTCAGACATTGAGAGCACAGTAGGTACAGTCCATCCTTGACTTTACCAATGTACAGAGGCCTTTTCAAAGAAGGGGCCTGCAGAAGACAAAAATTGTTAGTGATAGAACTAAGAAGTCATAACCCTCAGGTGTTTGCTCAACCAATATACAAAAATAAGATTAAATTTGAATGAAGGAATGTGAAGTACTTTATACAGAGTGATCTTAGGTGCAAATTTTACATTTTCAATTTCTGTCACCTTTACTTTATAACCATTTGGTAAAACAACTAATAAGCGGATAAGGTAGGACTTTGATGTGAGACAATAAGGACTTGTTAAAGGCCATATGGTTTGAGGCTCCTGAATCTAGTATCCATGTGTCAATCTTTGATTCAAAGCACCTACATGAAAGTTTACTAAAATCAATAGAAGATGTGCAAACAACAATACTTGCAAAGTTTACATCAATGGTAGGATTTGAGTTGTTTAAGTTCTCTCCATCATTGTCAAGTTGAAAATGCTGAAGTAGATAAAGAAGTTGTCCATACTGCTCCTTAGTTAGATATACATTCTGATTCTCATCTTGGGCATCACACTCATCAAGCTTGCTTGTCATTGCATCAGCTGACATCCCTTGTACATTTGCTACCATCCTCTTCCCTCTATTGTGTCCAAAGTTTTGATTGGAGTTCTAGACATTCTAAGGATATCGTGCATTTTGATTAGAATTCTATCCATTTTGTGGATAACCGTCTAGCTTATAACACTTATCCCTAGTATGGCCTGGCCTTTTACAAAAATCACACATAGGACGATCTCTGTTATTCCTATAATAGTTGTAACTTGGTGAGAAATTTGTTCTAAAAGGACTTGGTCCTAAGTTTCTCACATTCAAGGAGGTGGACTCAATAGACAACTAATTATTTGGCTTGATCTCTCTTTGCTTTTCATCCTGGATAAGTAAGGAGAAGGCTTGAGCCAACGTAGGCAGTGGATTCATCACAAGAATACTCCCTCAAACTATAGTGTACACTTCATTGAGTCCCATAAGCAATTGTATCAACCTCCTATCTTGTTCAGCTTTGTACATGATTTCCTTTGCGCCACAATTACAAAGGCAGCTACATTTAGTCCTCTTGTTCAGAGTATTCAGCTCTTCCTATAGCTTTTTCAGCTTAGTGTAACAGCTAGTGATGTCAAGGGCTCCGTAGGAGAGATTATTGATTAATCTAGCTCCATTGGTTTGTTCATAGCGATCCTCCAGCTCCTTCCACGACTCAACAACATCACTCGCATATTCCACACTATCCGCAATTTCTTTGGAAAGAGAATTCAAAATCCATGAAGTGACCATGTTATCACATCGTCCCCACTGCCGATAGGTTGGTGATTGGGGATTTGGTTTCTTGCATTCACCACTCACAAGACCTAATTTATTCTTTACAGATTAGCCACAAAGAACACTATGTCTCCAGGATCTATACAGTATCCCATCGAATGGAACAGATACAAGCATCGCACCAGGATTGTCGGATGGATGCAGATACAGGGAATCACTTGGGTCGACTCCCGTGCTCGGAGGCACGGTGACACTCGTACTAGCATTAGTCGTATCTTGTTGGTCGGTAATAGCCATTAGGACGCAGAATAAGTTGGTTCGTAGGAGAAAAGCAATTGAAACCAAAACTTTTAGAGTTCTATGCGGTAGATTACTGACGTACGAAGAATTGATCGAATTGGGTAAATCAATCAAATTAGGTCAAAAAATCAGAAAAGAGAAAAGAGGTTTAGGAAATGATTGAGAAGAGACGAGAAGGATTAACCTTGCTCTGATACCATGAAAAGATTGTGACTGAGACTAGCTTAGCGGAGCTCAACCTCAGCTCCAATGGCTGATCTGGAAGCTTCTAAAGAGAGAGAGAGAGAGAGAGAGAGAGAGAGAGAGAGAGAGGAAGAAGACGAAAGCAGAAGAAGAATGCTTTGATGAAGAATGAAGCTCAATTGCATTGAATATGTACAGTAACATATATACACGCAGAGAGAGAGTGACAGCTGCACACCTTGACCATTAATTGCTGCCAGTTGTATCCTAACTAACTAACCAACTAAAAAATGAATACTACAAAAAAATAAATACAATCTCAATAGATATCAATATCCCCTACAATAATAACTAGGGGTTATCCTCAACTATTCAACAAAGAAAAAAGGTATTCATTCAAACCGTTTCCCATTCCTATATTGACACCAAGAAAAAGAATGCATATGGCCTTCCTCTATCCATTTCTTTTTTGTAATCATAACGGGTGAAAATGCTTTAATACTTAGGCAACTTTCTTTATGGCTCATGTGTGAATAACAAAGCAAAATAATGCAGATTGACGTCCTTTTTAATGCTCTTTAATAAGGATATTAAATAGTAGTTTCTTACTTATTCTCACTTCGTTCTTTCTTTTTTCCTTTTGAGCCAATGCAATTTTGACTTCACTTTAATACTGATATTAAATAATAAGTTTACTATATTATTTTTTCCTACTAAGCCAACGGAATCATTGTTTGTTAGGGATATAAATTTAAGGAGTTTCCCACATGTTCTCTTA
>NW_017671672.1:113859-140702 GCF_001879085.1 Nicotiana attenuata
GTGGATCGTTTATGACTAAGAAAAGAGAACATCAGGGGTAAATGGAGCAAAGAACTTGATGAATGTGTGCTATATTTGGCCTTATCGATTCATGTTCATGTTTTGGGAAGACTCAGAGTTTATGCTTCTTGTGGGGGTTTACAAGGAAAAAAATTTCGTCGGGTGCTTCTTTGATAGGGTGTGCACTTGCTAACAGCGCACTAGAGTTTGGCTTATATTCGAGACCAAGTAAGAGTGGGTGACTCTCAACAGTGGTCCTAGTGGGTTCAAGAATTTAAGTGCAGTGTTAGGGACTTGGAATGTTCTATGTTACTATTGTGTATGCGGTGCAGTATTTGAGGAAATGAAGAAATAGCTTCGGATTCGCAGAAGGTCTGGCAGAACGGGTGTACCAGTTGGGGATGCTATTGTGCGCGTAAGGAGGATATGAACTGACTCATGAGTATTGAGACGATGTGGTCTCGTGATGCGGGTCACTCAGGACAATTGTGGATTGAGTTCGTTACGTTTATGAATGGAGACATTATTATTTCTAAGGAAAGTCGAGAATAATTTGGAAGAAGTTGGGTCGGTTAGTAATGGTTGAATTAACATGATTGTGGCAGTGATCAGTTCCTTCAACGTGTTAAGTTATATATATGATTTGTGGCGGTACGTGCGAGGTTTGACAGCCACCATAATTTGATTGATTTGGGAGGTATTTGATTCTAATGCCTTGTTGTGTAAATGGATTCCGGAAGAGTTATGGTGGCTTAGATCGCGACTAGAGGCTTGTATTTTTGGCGGCTGGGAGTTCAGTTGTGTGTTGCAATGGTTCTTCTAAAATGAGTTAAGTGAAAGGTTTCTAGCCAATGAAGTGTTTATACTACTAGTCGTTCAGGGGTTTTGATAAATTCTTGTACTCTCGCGTTGCGGCATGATTGGTGCAGTAAGCGGTATGGGAATTGGAAGTTGAGGATCAAGGTTGCGGCTCGGTGTTGATAAGAGTGTCACGAGCTTGGATGAGCAGGGAAGGATTCAGATGTTCAGAGCTAGCTAGAATCTTCTTTAATTTCACCTGGGAACGGTGTTCTGTGTAATGGGCTTCGTGTATTGATTGCAGACTCTTGGTTGGCCTCATCGATTTAGTACGGTTAGTGGTGTAGAGGTGCTGCCTGGTGCGAAAGGTCGTGGGAGCGCACCCCACGGGGAAATTTGTATAAGTGTGATATGGTAGTCACTTGATTGTTAACGATGGAGACCAAGTATGGAAATTTGGGCACCGTCGCTAATGTGATAGTTTATGCCTAAAAGGCGTTCTATTCCGTGGGCTGTGGACCGTGTGAGTTTGTTCCAGATTTGACGGTTGTTCTTATGTGTCAGGAATAGGTTATGGTGGATCCTTGAACCGTTATTAGCCCAGAAGGGTATGATCAGAATCAGCTTGAGGTCCGTTGATGGGTCTAATTGTGGATATGTGCTCTACACCTGGTCGGGTGTGTTAATTCAACATAGAATTTCTTATGGAGGAGCCTTCAGGCATTGGATGTTATTTCGTCGCCGGCTATTTCATGTAATACTTTATGGTTCCATGTGGGTTGTGAAACAACTTGATTATTCGCACATGTGTTGAGGTCTCGCGTAGCTATGGTGTTATGTAAGCAGGATGGTTCTCGAGAAGAAGATCATATATCGCACCTTAGTTGTGCTTGAGTTTCATAGCATATGGCGCTATCCGTCTCCCCAGGATTTGTATTATCCACTTGGCGTGCTTGTGCTTGATATTCGGACATTTCGTGAGTATAAGCGGTACGGTTTGATGTGTGTTTACTTTTGATTGTTATGGGCGGGTCGGGTGGCATGCCGCCACGGGTATATTGTTTGGATCGGGTGGCATGCCGCCACGGGTATATTGTTTGGATCGGGTAGCACGCCGCCACATGTATATTGTTTTGATCGGGTGGCACGCCGCCACAGGTATGTTGTCTGGATCAGGTTGCACGTTGCAACAGTGTCACATTGGATTAGGTTGCACGCTGCAATAGTCAGATGTTAAGCACGGTCCCTTATATTTATTTTGTGTGAGTCCTGTTTCTTATCTTTGAGAAAGGACCATAGTATTTGATGGCCGTTTTATTTGTTACGCGGACTTGATAGTTCTTTTCCAGAGTTCGTTCTTCCTTATGTGTCATATTGATGTTGTAGCTTATTGGCGCATTGATGGAGTCATATGAAATCTTAGATAGTATTTGTGGTGGCTTATTGCCGAAGTAGCTTGTACTGGGTGAGACGAGATTTTAGGACCTGGGATCAGTCCGATCGGATTTATATAGGGCATATTAAGGATCAAATATCATTATTTAGTTAAGAATAAGGTAATGGTTCTTGTCAGGAGGAGAGACTCAATGATTTGTTTATTCGACAGGTGGTTATGAATTTCTACACATCTCTTCCATCATGGCAGAATTGCGAGAGTTGGAACAAGAATTATATGTGTCATGAGGTGTGTTGTGGGCATCGGATTCGTGGAATTTCGGCTATAGTTGTTAGAGGATGTTATTATGGTCATGTGAATTATGTGGTGCATGATGTGAATTCAGTAAAGGTATAAAATCAAGTTTTGGTACAGTGTGTAGTGATTGATACGGTGTTTGTATGTTAGAATTAGGTCTTGTAGGGAATTTCGGATGTTGGAATTGGGTTTTAAGGTGTCACGACCCAAAATCCACTAGTCGTGATGGCACCTAACCCAACCCGCTAGGTAAACCAACTAATAACTATCTAATCTCAATAATGTAAATAAGTCAATTAAACAAAAATAAATTATCTGGATATATTACATTTCCCAAGGGCTGGTAGTACAAATCATGAGCTTCTAAGAATAGAGATTTCAAAACTGATAGGAAACAAATACATCTTCTGTTTGAAAAGTACATAAACAAAGTTATATAATCTAAGGCTACCATGAACAAGAGGCAGCTACGACCGGAACACATGTACATCTTCTAATCCATCAACCATCGAACACAGCAACTTCAACATCCGAAATCTTCACGCAATGTGCAGGAAGTGAAATATGAGTACAACCGACCCCATGTACTCAAAAAGTAACAAACCTAAGCTTAGGTTGAAAGCAGTGACGAGTTGGAACATAGGTCGGGTCCAACACCAATAACCAATAGTAGTTCATAACAGTGTAAGGCAAATAAATAAAGAAATAGCTCGGAAATAAAGTGCTCAGCCTTTTCATAGTTTTCCGAAAACAGTTCCACTTTTAAGGTATACCAATGAAAGCCCAAATCCCTTACCGAAATTGTCAAAAATATGAGTAAGTTTGACAAATGTAACTTTTACCCAAAAATACTTTCAACCGTAAATATGATGTTTTATTTTTCTTTCCAGATAGCATGTGTGAAATCCCTCTCTATAACCACATATCAATGTGTGTAAGAAGTCATGAAAGACATGATACCCTACAGCGTGAGGAAAATGCATCTCTATGCATGTATGTCATGTGCATGTCAAATGCGATGCGACTCACCAATAAAACCATATGCATACTCTCAGAGTATTAATTCACTCAGTCCTCCCAGCACTCAGTCCTCACAGTCAATCAGTCCTCACAATCACTCGGCACTCAGCACTCGGCGGCACTCGTACTCAGTAGGTACATGCGCTCACTGGGGGTGTGCAGACTCTGGAAGGGCTCCTTCAGCCCAAGCGCTATAACAAGCCAATCATGGCATAATTCAATAAGGCCCTCGGCCTCGCTCAAGCATAAATCAATAAAACATGCTGCGGCGTGCAGCCCGATCCCATAAATATCCTCACCATCAGGCGTCGGCCTCACTTAGTCATCAATAAAACATGTTGCGGTGTGCAGCCCGATCCCATAAATATCCTCACCATCAGGCCCTCGGTCTCACTCAATCATCAATATCTCCAGTCTCTCGGGCTCTCAATATCATGAAACTAGCCCGACAACAATGATTTGATGTATCAATAAATAACAACTGAGACTGCGATATCATATGAATGCATGAATATGACTGAGTACGAAATATCAATGAAATCAGTGAGGTGACAGCATGAAACGAGCACTATGGGTCCTACCAATATCAGCATAAAGCCTAAACATAATATATAGCATGATTGACAGCTCAATTGATTAATCACATGGTGAAAACACATATATCAACAAACTAGGGCCACTAAACAGTGCCAGGGAAAACAACGGAGTCACAATTCACGGGGTGCACGCCCACACGCCCGTCACCTGGCATGTGCGTCACCTCAATACCAATCACATAACATATAATTTGGGGTTTCATACCCTCAGCACTAAGTTTAGAAGAGTTACTTATCTTAAACAGGCCAATTCCAACGCCAGGCAAGCCAAGCGATGCTCCAAGGATGCTATCCCGTGCGTAGCGACCTCCGAACAGCTTATAACTAGCCAAAAGCAACTCAAATACATCAGATAAAGCCCGAGGAAGCAATTACAAATAATAAAGATCGAATCCTAAGTCAAATCCCAAATTCGGCCAAAAATCAAACCCGGGCCCACACCTCAGAACCCGACAAAACTCACAAAATCCGGTAACTCATTCAATTACGAGTCAAACCATACTAGTTTCACTCAAATCCGACTTCAAATCGGTGTTCGAAACTCAAAAATTCATATTATGAAACTTTAGGCCAAAAACCCCAATTTCCTCTTTCAATTCATCAACCAATTTCTAACAATGAAGATGGATTCGTGAAATATAATCAAAACCGAGTAGAGAACACTTACCCCAATTCTTGTGATAAAATTGCTCCAAAAATCGCCTCAATCCGAGTCCCACATCTTAAAATATGAAGAAAGAACAAAACCCTCAATTTTTGTAACTCTGCCTAGCACTTTCGCATCTGCGGATAAGTGGCCGCATCTGCAACCTTCACTTTTGCGGAATAGGGATCACATTTGCGAGAGGGGCCGCTTCTGCGATGGCCATAACCGCATGTGCGATCGCGTTTCTGTGCAAATACCTCCGCACCTGCGGACCTTCACTCCTCAATGAAAACTCGCATATGCGACGCTTGGCTCGCATCTGCGGCCATCGCACCTGCACAAAACAGCCGCAGGTGCGGTCATACCAGAACTAGAAATCTTCAGCAATGCAACATGAAATGAAAATGATCCGAACCTCGTCCGAAACTCACCCGAGCCACTCGGGACCCCGACCAAATATACCAACAAGTCCCATAACATAACACGGACCTACTCGAGCCCTTAAAACATACATAACAACATTGAAATGACGAATCACACCTCAATTCTAAATCATTGAACTTTGAAACTTCAACTTCCACAACCGATGCCGAAACCTATCAAATCACGCTCGATTGACCTCAAATTTTGCACACAAATTACATTTGACATTAGGAACCTGTGCCAACTACCGAAAACCGGAATCCGACCCCGATATCAAAAAGTCCACTCCCGGTGAATCTTTCAAAAATTCCAACTTTCGCCATTTCAAGCCCAATTCCACTACGGACCTCCAAATCACGATCCGGACGCGCTCCTAAGTCCAAAATCACTCAACAGAGCTAATGGAACCATCAGAAATCCAATTCGAGGTCAAATACTAAAAAGTAAAACTTGGTCAAACCTTTCCAATTTAAAGCCTCTAGCTAAGAATCATTCTTCTAAATCAATTCCGAATAACCTGAAAAGTAAAACTGACGATTCACATAAGTCAAAATACATCATACGGAGCTACTCATACCCTAAAACAATCGAGCGAAGTGCAAATGCTCAAAACGATCGGTCGGGTCGTTACATCCTCACCCACTTAAACATAAGTTCGTCCTCGAACGTGCCCGGAGTTGTTCCAAAAGCCATCCTATCGCCGAGTAACCTTACCATGCACATACCCGGGGGTGATCCCACGTCACGCTATCCCATATAGGTCTGATAACACAACATGACTGAAATTTCTTAATCCAACCTAGACCATAAGCCTTAGAATCCAGTTTCCACATCCGAAGTTTTCTATAAGATCAGAATCTCGCATCTACACACCGTATAAGTCCGAACAAGCTGTATCAAGCCATAGCGATAACCCAAGATGAAATCACATGATATACCACATAACTCAAACACTCTCCTTCGATAGGAACTATAGCAAATTTCTAATCCGATCAGCATCAATATCCTTTAAAATATAACACAATCAGATCTGATAGCCCCCATTCTAGGTACGATGACCTCATCCCATCTAACATAATCACTCTAGTGACATGACGCTTCAATACAGCTTAAAGCCACAACCCGTGCACCAAATAGCAACATTCCAAATGTACTCAGTCACGAAAATGACTCAAATGAGAGAACTGTACCGCCAGCTTAACAAGTACCATCACAACACCATGCTAAGAGCCTAACACACACCGTAGAACCAAAACACACGAATCCAACACAAAGGATCATATCTCAGCATAACACTCGCTGCAATGTGTGACCCCATCCAAACGTTGGTCCATATTATATACCTCGAGCCGCCTTGCTCAAAATCAATAGCCGCAAAATTCGATATCAAGTACCCAAAGTGCATTACCACAACCACGTAGAGCAAATAACTCAATACCACGATCCGAAAAGAAAATAGCCAACATGCAATCAATCATGCAATACCCAAATACTTTCCCGCTCAAATTTCCACTATAATCCCAAATAGAACCGCACCATGTGCGCATATAACCAACGATTCACAACTCCTCGTAACATAGAAGAGTAACTCATAGATCATTTCAAAACACGAATAATCTCAACAACAACTGAAGGGAACATTCCTCAACAATAGCAGTATGGAGCCAACCAATGGACCCCTAAATCAACTCTAGTCATCCACAAATAGATAATTAACCCTCCGAAAGTCCACAATGACTGGATCACAACACATACTACCCTCTGACTAACCTCGGCTACATCTTCACAGTCCACAACCACGAAACCATCCACTCATGATAACTCCTAGTCTCCAAATCCATAGAACCCATATCCGCTCTCAACTCCACCGCCTGAATGTCTAACACTTCTCCAGTACACGATCATCCCACGAGGAATACTTCTATAATTCTTCTGTGCCACAAAGAAAAATGTGAGCATCAACAGTCGATCAACCAGGAGTGTGCCGCAATACCAATAAAGTATCCATGATCACAACACATTGCCCCTTCTGAAACTTACACCCTCATCAAGCCATATCTAATTATCTAGCCATCTGAGATCGTCCATGCTGCCTAAGAATTCATGTCCTTCCCTTCAAAACTGAATTGTGACCTTACACATGCAAATCTATGTCCTACACAACACATCACATATACCATGCCATCATACAAAAAATACGAGAGCTTCGTAATAGACTCCAAGTTACAAGCAATAGCATACTTAATTAGACAAGAACATTTTCATTTGATCCCATACAGGAGAAAATCATATACATCACATGCTCCTCACGCTAATAGGAAATATGCATCTCTAACCGTGGTAGAAACCATCAAGAACTCTCTAAATCCCATTTGCACAAAATCAAACTGTTAGGACTGAAGTCCTATAACTCAACCAAGCAACGCAGGCCGTCAAAACACAAGAGTATCGCCACAACACCTGTATAAACTCACTACATAATAAGCACCAAAAGAGCCAATCCCATCCGTTACCATGTTGATCCAACCTACTACCAAGCTGTCCTATTTCCCCGAGTTCCTCCTGAATTACCTTCAAATTGATACTTCTCCTCGCCATAATACCACAATCCTCAACCCAGACTCACCACACGATACCCAAGCATAAAACCACACCGCCCTAAGGCTCACAAGCCACTGAATACTCTCTTAGGCACCACAAAAGCACCACAACCGAGATACCCACTCTGAAGAGACCTTTTGTGAATTTCAAGTTGTTCATCTTACCTTCCTGATACTGAGATGTAGAATTCCACGATGATGTAGAAATACTGCGAGCCTCGATACCATCCAATGTAACTCTCAGCTTCTAGCGATATACAAGCCCGCAAAAATTTTCAATTGCCACATACCAATCTTGAATTCATTAGAACTATTCTCAAGAGTCATCAACTCTACTCAAATCTCAATAGCAGCGCCCAAACGGACCGAATGACATGAGCTCCATTAGTATAGCAACACCCAAGGAAGTAATCCAATCTTCTAAGCAGCCGAGCAATTTCCTACCCCATGCACACTACATCCTTTGCTAATAACAACTAAATCATCCAGTGTTTATCATATACCCATAAAGCATAACCAAACCCTTATCCGAAATTTCCTTTACTCGAGTCATCCTCGATCTCAACCTCTGTAAGCCATAAAATATTCACCAGTACACCTCAAACTAAACCAATACAACACATAACCATGCAATTAAATTATCAATAGCAGACTCTCCCACTTGGATCAAAGCCATGGAATAAAGCATATAATAACTCACAATACCCATACTCCATTGCTGCCAAAATCCCACACAGAATTCAACTAAATCCTTCATTAGCTTATGTAACACAAACCATCTAATAATCTCAAATCATCTGCAAATCTCGCATTCACCCTTGTAACAGCCAAGCCAACTCCCATCAATCCAAACTCAAATTGCAACATATATAATTCAATGACAAAAGGGAACTCTCTACAAAACAACATGGGGATCCCCCAAACCTCAGGACACCCCGCAGGAGATAACCCGCCTGCTTCGCCTCAATCTAACATCTCTTTATACCCTTACACAGTCATAACTATTATGCAATCACTTAATCTTCCTGATGTCACACCTTCATTTTACACTCCGATGGAGTATATAAGGGAGTTTTTTCACTTTAAGTGATATTATTCGAAATGGGATTATTTATTTATCAGAGTCGCCACTTGGGATAGTTTATTTGGTGTCCCAAGTCACCGGTTTTATTTTTAAATCCAAAATCGAGGAAATTCGACTTTCCTTGTGAAGTCTGCGAACCAAAAATTCTAAGTAAGGAATTCTGTTAACCCGGGAGAAGGTGTTAGGCATTCCCGGGTTCCGTGGTTCTAGCACGATCGCTTAAATCGTTGTAATTGGCCTATTATCTGATTTTGATATATGTTTTAGCCTATAGTACATTTTAACTTATTAAATCACTTTTAATTATTTTTAGGAAGATTCAACGTTATTTAAAACAACATGCTTGGTCGAATCAGTAGCTAAATTCTGCATTCAACAATGTTAAATAGTGTAATTTGGATTGCATTTGAACTCTCTCTGCCTTGTATTTCATTTGGACTGTTATAGCATGTTTGTGGTACACAAATAACGCTTTACTTCATGTAGTTGATCACTGAATGGTTCTTAAGTTAGTAGTTAGTCTATTTAAGTTGTATTCCATGTTGAATCCATGTTCCCAAGCATATGCATATGTTTTGAAGTCCTGTGAAGTATTTTGATGAAAACTGAGTTGAAGGCTGGTTATGTTTCGATAGTAAGATTAATTGTGAATGGTTATAATGTGTAAATGTGGAATTCTTCACATAACAGTCTTATAAGGTTGATTTTTCAATTTGTAATGTCATAGGCAAGAGTTTGGGAAGCCTTCTCTATTTAAATCATTTGTTGAAAACGTTAGTGTTGAACCTTAAATCAGGTTCTGGGTTCATTTTGGTTCTTTCTTTGATGAAGTTAGCAAGTATTTGTTTTTAATGTATGGAGTCAGGCAGCTTTAAGTCTATGTTAATAAATGGAGTTTTTCCTGAAATTATGGTTGGTTTCTGCCAAAATTTGAATTCGTGATGTTAAATGATAAAATAATCTGTGTATGAGTTGTTTTCACATTAGGAATTATATCTTCATTATAGAATGTATGTTGGTATCAAAAGTGTGCTTCGTATCTGTCAAGGATTGTCAATATTTGCTTTTGTTCTCAAGTTTAAGGATGAATCATTGAACTGGGCTATTAGCATTGGCCCAGTTGTGCTAAATTTCCCCTCGGCAGGCAGATTCTCGATCTGGGCTTCATGCTGAACCCAATTGTGTTCTCATGTTTGTTCATGCAATTGGCAATTGGCCATTGGGCCCACAGCCAGCCTGCGCTCCTTCAGCAATCAAGCGTTGGTTTCGTTTTTCTTGCTAGTTTAATGGTTATTAAGTTTAGCTTAAACATTGCTTATAATAAATTATAAATTCCCTTAGTCTTTCAACCAATTAACTAGGTCCTTTAGTTAGTTAAGGTGTGCCATATTGAATAACACCAATAGTTTATGGCCCTCAAAACTAAATTTAGACATCCTTTTGATAGAATAATTCGAGGCGTGCCATGCCGAATAAAATCCTAAAACTCATGGCCCTCACTTAATTAATTTTAACTCTTTGGAAATCGAGGTGTGCCATTAGTTAAATTTTCCATGGCCCTCGCAAACATAAAAGTGCGTAGTTGTTTTAGGCGCGCTATTTAAATTAATTTCCTTAAACTCGGGTGTGCATTACATGTGACCCAATTCAAATTCTCAACAACGTTAAATAAAATGTGTCGTGGATCGCGAGTGCATTTCATGTGACGTGGTTCAAGGCGTGTTTTAAATAACGTTAAATCTTCCCTAAAATAATTAAAAAGCGGTTTAATAATTTAAAATGTACTATTGGCTAAAACATGTATTAAAATCAGATATAGGCTAATTATAATAGTTTAAAGCGACCGTGCTAGAAACACGGAATCCGGGGGTGCCTAACACCTTCCCTCGGGTTAATAGAATTCCTTATTCAGAATTTCTGGTTCGCAGACTTCAAAAGGAAAGTCAAAATTTTCCTCGATTTGAGATTTAAAATAAACCGGTGACTTGGGACACCAATTAAACTATCCCAAGTGGCGACTCTGAATTGAATAAATAATCTCATTTCGAATAATGTCACTTAAAGTGGAAAAACTCCCTTATACTCCCTTCAGGTGGGTAAAAAGGAGGTGTGACACCTGAGTCTGAACACATATCACGACATGAAAATCTAATTCACTCCTAAACTAAACAACATGAAAGGATCCTTCAACACACCCATAACTCGAGATTATACGTCGAATAAAGACAGAAATAAAGCACCAAATTTACATCTCAATCAAACTCTTTTCATCACATTCAAACCATCTGAACACTTCCTGCGGCCACATCATACTTGTTACATAGCCATCCAGCCACAAATTTCACCAATAGGGACACTACCAGACATATAAGTCCGAAAGCACGTGCTCATACAATCAACATCTCTGTGCTCAGGCTACAGTCAAAACCCGGCCTCAAGTCCTCCAGGCTGGACATTCATTAGCATATTGAAATCACATCTCGCATCTCATTTATGGAATCACGAGCCGTCGATGCACAACTGATACCGAGCGCTCATGTGAGCATATGAATGCATGGACAGATTTCAAAATATTACGCTTGAAGCTGAATCAATACCGCACGATAAGGAAAGAAAGATAGGAAGTATATCTTAAATGTCCTGTAGCATCCCGAAGATAGGTATGGACGTCATCATACTGATCCGCAATAATCTACTAGACATTAGCTCATGAATTGTAAAACCTATGAACCTAGAGTTCTGATACCAATCTCTCACGACCAAAAATTCACTAGTCGTGATGGCACCTAATCCAACCCGCTAGGTAAGCCAACTAATAATTATCTAATCTCAATAATGTTAATAGGTCAATCAAACAAAAATAAATTATCTGGATATATGATATGCTCAAATTACACTTTAATTAAATAGTGTAAGGCGGTCGGTATCAAATATAATAACCCAACAAGGTTGGGGTCGAATCCCACAGGGAATAGGTGTGAAAAGGTTACTTGAGTAGCGTGAAACTTGGATTAAGTCGTAATTCTATTCCTTTAGCTTAACAAGAGAATGATATAGTTGAGATTTAATAAGATAACTAATTTTATTATGAGAATGTGAATAATTTGATTAAGGAAACCAAGGTTGCGTCCCCATCAATGAAATGTAATGCTATCTGTGTTAATATGATAAATTTCTAATGGAAGGTCCTTTGATGTGCAAATGGTTTCTAAATGACTACCCAATATTTCCCAATGGTTGGGTAGTATTTTCTCCTTATAAAAGAATTGCAATTAAGAACAATCAATTTATTCCAAGTAGAGCCCACTTATTCCTAAATGATTCTATTAAACAAGATTTAGAGTCTTGAGTTCTTGATATTCATTTCTACCAAACCCTAACTCAGTTTTCCAATTAAAGAAAGAGTAAAATGGAATAAGTTAATGTTTGCAACCACCAACCATAAATAAGGCAGAAGAAATGAATAACTATCAACTACCATTATATATATATACATATACATATATATACATATACATATACATATATATATATATATATATATATATATATATATATATATATATTCAATGTTAAACACCCATTAACATTACACCCATTTAGGGTCCACAACCTTAGTATTTAAAACTAGCTACTCATACTAAATTACAAAAGAAAAACAATAAATAAAGTCATAAAGCTTACAAAAAGTGCAAGATTCTCTCTTCACAAGCTTTTAAATTAATGGAGTATTCAATGCTTTCAATGTAGGCCCTTTTTCAGACTTAATGACCCACAAAAACCCTAGTTATTCTATTTATAGTGGAATAAAAATCGAGGTCAAAATTGCCCCTGTAGACAACTTCTGTGACCGCATAATGGTCGCATACCATGTATGCGGTCCGCATAATCTTCATTTGCCTCGCAGATTTGTAGATCATCAGTCTCAGGAGTCCACCGCATATTAATTATGCGGCTCGCATATCTGTTATGCGACCGCATTTTCCCATCGCAGACTCGTTGAGCAACTTTTTCAATTGAAATTGTGTGGTCATTATACGGCTCGCATAAGTGTTATGTGACCGCATAATGGACCGCATATTCTTCTCTTCATTTGGCCAACAATTCTGCTTCAGTTTGCGGTCCGCATTTGACTTCTGCGGTCGCATACTTGCAGCATTTCTGTCCTTTCGTGACTTGTTGACTTCTTTTCCATATTTTTGGGTCTTCATGTCTCATGCACTACAAAACAACAATACTTGATAAGAATTAACTAAAAATGCATTAAAAGACGAGCTAAAATCTAAATAATTGGTATCAAAAGTGCCGAAATTCTACGGCACATCAACACCCCCAACTTAAACTATTACTTGTCCTCAAGCAACTAAAACAAAATTATCCTACATGTCACAAAATAGTAATGACTGTAGATGGTTTTGACTGATAGCTAGCAAGCATGTAACTTCTTTTATTTACCCTTCCTGGAGGATAACTTATCACTTAACCATTTGACTAATCAACCTGTGACCTTCGAGCCTCAACCAAAATGACAAAATGGTTTTCACAACTAAGTGCACTTGTATTCTACTTCAAGAACCTAACTTCTGGTAAATCTTACAATTCATGCGCGCTCACAACAAGGAAAATCCCCACTCACAAATATGTACAGGCGATGCAATCAAACACTCTAGCACTCGGAACGAAAGCTACATGCTACAAGTATCAGTCCATATGCTTGCCCTTATTTTAACTTGCTGCTATCTCAAGAATGATTGACTGTAGATCACTAAGAACTTTTCACGGGTTTTAATGTAGGCTTCGGGAGGGGTCGGATGAATATTTGAGAATGCGGTGGCTATACCCTCCTTGAACTCTACATACATTATGCTCCTTCACAACATAGCACTTGTTGACCTCGAGTTACCGACATAGAACCACCTCAAAGTATTTCTTCAATTCCCACAAGACTCCACTCTTTTTCACTCTCTCTTTTTCTTTTACATAATTTTTTTTTCTTTTCTTTTTGGAGCTTGCATTTCTTTATATCTTTTCTTTTTGGAGCTTGCATTTCATTATATACACGACTTTGAGGTTGTTGTTGTTGTTTTTTCTTTTTTTCCCTCTACGCACAGTAGTAAACCTTACCAATTTCCAACTTGATACCAACACCCCCAACTTAGGCCTTTAGCCTCTTTCTCAATATTCAAGGAGGGACGGGCAGAAAAGAGGGAATTATTTCACAGAAGGGTAAAGGTTTGTAATATGGCAGCCAATAAAAGGTTAAAGGCTCAACGGGGGTAACTAGGGTAATTGATGTACCACAGAGGTCAATTTGGGCAAAACTAGGTAGTAGTCACAAAGAGAGCCTAACATCATTTCAGCATCCAATCATTAACCTGAGAGTTGCACTAAGAAACCAACCGGGCAAGTTCTAGACATCATAAGTTAAGCATATGCATTATTTATACAAATCCTCACTCACTCACAACGCATGAATTGTTCAACTTAACATAGTTTCAGCCCTCAAGTGAATACAAAGCAACTCAAAACTTTCATCTGAAGAAATGTAAGATTCTGAATGAGCATAAAGTCAAAGAGCGAGCCTAAAATTCACAAGAATGACTAACCAAATATATATATATATATATATATATATATATATATATATATATATATATATATATATATATATATATACGCAAAATAAGGAAGGGTATTATGCATTTACACAATTTATCACATGCTTGACGCTAGAACAATCAACACCGAATAAGTCAAAACATTTCATGCTACTGCCGTGGTTCTATTATTCACCCTTGGAAAAGAACCCGGCGAAGAAAAACCAAGGGGAATTCATTGCTAACAATGAAACTATACTACAAGAGTAAAGAGTATATATACAATGATCACACAAAACATGACTATCCCACCCCCAACCAAATATCACGCATTGTCCCCAATGCATAGAGAATGTAAAAATGAAGCTCAGGGACTTCCTGGGGCGTACTAGGCACTCGGAGGAGCTGAAGCATCTGGGGTAGCTGTGGGGTCATCTGCTGGCATTGAAGCAGCATCTGGTGGAACCTCGGACTGAGTATTGGCCTCCACGGCTGGAGCAGGAAGCTCCAGCTGCTGTGAGGCTGGAGCAGGAAGCTCCACCTGCTGTATGGCTGGGTCTGGGGCCTAGGAGCTGCTAGCCTCGCCTAGTGAAGGCTGAGTGGTCGATGGAAGTGTCTTAGTGACAATATCTGCTAAAGAATGCGCAATTGCTGTCTGCACAACTGCTTCGTCTTCATCTTGTGCAAGTGTAGAAGCAGCCACTTGCTTACCCTTGTCCTGATGACCCTTAGTTTCTTCCACTAGTGCATCCTTATCTGTTTCCTCATCTTCTGAATCTCCCTCATCAGACTCCTCAGTATCTCCGGATACCTCCTTTGAAGGAACGTCTATGTGTACAGGAGGAGCTGGAGCCTTTGAGGTCTTAACACTCTGTGCCTCTAGAGCTGTCATCGAGTTTGTGAAATCAATGTCCATTCCTAGAATGGAAGTGCCGGCACCCTGTTCATCTTCCTTCGGGAGGAAGGGGTCAAGTCAAACTCCAAATTCTGCATCTTCTGCAGCTCTACTTTCAATTCATCAACATCCTTCCTAAGCCTAGGCATACCTCCAACCTCACCCCGCTCGACCTTCTCAAGACGCACTTCAAAGTGCTTTAGGCGATCCTCATAGGATTTATGCTGCTGTTGAAGAACACCCACTGAGGCTTGGACGGGGATCAATGCTTGCCGGATGAGGTTTGGGACTTCTTTTATCAACCGGTCTACCTTAGCATTGGCGTGCTGGGCCAGTAGACCTAGCTTGGAGATAGCTAGTAGGGGAACCTGTGGCGGTGTAGTGGTATGCTGAGGAGTGGCTGTGGAGGTAGCTGGGACTGGAGAGGTGTCAGGCAGTGCCGGGACCTCTGGTGCTGCTGAGTCTTATCCTATTTTCCATATGCTCAGCAGTCCTTGATGCACCATATGAATCATAGAATTCCCTCACAAGTGTCTCTTTATATTCATCGGGGACCTTAGTGAAGAATTCCCATTTTCTCTGCTTGATGTTCTCGATCACATGAGGGTAGTGCTCCTTCAGCCCATTTAGACTCAGTTGCTTGTCCTCGAGAATCTTTCTCTTTGATAGCCCTTCCTTATATAGGTTCATGGAGCTTGTGACTCCAAACCTGAGATTAAGATCCTCCTCCATCTTCCGTCGTGCCTCAGCCTGTAGGTCAACAGATGGTCGGAGGTCACTTTGTGCCTCCTGCTCTTCAGCCTGGGAGGAGTGCTCAGAAGTACTGTGAATTGCCTCAGCCTGTTGACATTTGGATTGTTGTGCTTGTTAGCTAGGAGTAGTAGCCCGTTTCTTTCCACGAGCGAGCGGTGATCACGTTGGAAGAGACTTCTTTGGTGCCATTCCTGTAAATGAAACATTGTGAGTGGGTGAAATAGCATAGGAATCACATTGATACAAAAGTAATGAAGTATGTAGCTTAAGCGATGGGTTATGTGATTGCATAACAGCTATGCGGTCCGCAAACCCATCGCAGAGTTGCATAACTCAGAAGGCAAGAATGATTATACGATCGCGAAAGCGACCGCATAATTAGTTATGCGACTGCAAAGTGGTCGCATTTCCTCTCACCGGATGGGCACATGGACTATCTCTGTTTGCGACACGTATGCGGACCGCATAAATGGTTTGCAATCACAAACATGATCACATAATCTTTTTGCATTAGACCACCTAGGGGTCATTTGCGACAACTTTGCGGACCGCAATCTAATTATGTGGCCCGCAAAGATTGTTTTCTTCAATTAAAATGTGCCTTTTTCACTCAATATGCACACCCTACTCACTTGTTCTTCACACCATATGCACATCACACCCACATGCTTTCGTAATACTACCTACTTAGATTCCCCCATTGTTGTTATAGGCCAATTAATCAATTTAATATAAGAGGGGTACTCAGACTTTCCCCATTTCGTTTCATCAACACTAACACACACAGTCACTCAACCTAAATCCTCACCACGAGGGTGACCGTAATTAGAGCAAATTAGGGGACCAGGGAAACGACCATGGAGCTCAGAATCTAGGAAGAATCATGGATCACAATTACGAGATGGAGAAGAAAATCATACCAAAAGTTGAGCGAGATTATGCAAACCTGAAATGCTTCGTGTGAGTGGGTTTCCTTGCTTGGTGAGTAATTTTCTTTTTGATCTTTTCTCTTTTCTTTCCTTGCTTGTAAATTTTTTTTGTACCTGTGGAGTTTTTGTATCTGTGGAGTTTGCGGCGCGTATGTCCATTGCATAACACATTATGCGATCGCATATGTGTTGTGCGATGGACTAATGACTGGGCAACCCAAACGAACTTTGTGATGCATGATGTGATCGCAAAGTTGTTATGTGGGCCGCATAAGTGAAAAGCTTACCGCATTTTATAACACCAAATTGGCCAATTTTTCTGCATGTGTCTGCAATGACTATGCGGTTCGCATAGTCATTCTGTGACCGCATAGTTGTCGCAAACTCTAGACCTTTCTTTCCTTCAGGTTCCTCGGCACTAGGACCCTATTCATGATATTTTGGAGTACCTGCACTCTTACACACACGTCAACCTGCTCAAAACTATCAACTAAACTATACAAATGAAAAACTAACAAAAGAGTGTTACCACACATGGGTTGCCTCCCAAGAAGTGCTTAATTAACGTCGCGGCACGACGCAGTTGACCCCATTTGGGCTATTCATTGGTGGGGACTGTTGTTGGACTATCCTTTAGAGCGAAACGTTCGATCAAATGCCTTTCTCCTCTGGTATCGAGATAGTGCTTGACTCTTTGACCATTGACTTTTAAAGTTCGAGTTCTATCCTCTGACTCCAGTTCAATAGCACTATAGGGGGAAACACTCACAACTTTGAACGGGCCAGACCATTTGGACTTGAGTTTCCCCAGAAATAACTTGAGTCTTGAATTGAAGAGTAAGACCAAGTCATCGGAATTGAATTCCCGCTTTAAGATCTTCTTATCATGGACAAACTACATTCTCTCCTTGTACATGGTTGCACTCTCATAGGCATGGAGACGGAATTCCTCCATCTCATTGAGTTGTTTCATTCTCAGATTAGCCGCCTCGGCCCAGTCAAGATTCAACTTCTTCAATGCCCACATGGCTTTGTGTTCAAGCTCCACTGGCAAATGACACGCTTTACAAAAACCAACCGATACGGTGAAGTGCCAATGGGAGTCTTAAATGTTGTGCGATATGCCCACAGCGCATCATCTAGCTTCCTTGAAGAGTCGGTCCTTTTTGCATTAACAGTTTTTGCTAGGATGTTTTTTATTTCCCTGTTAGAAACTTCATCTTGACCCCTCGACTGAGGATGATAAGGTGTGGTCACCTTGCTCTTCGCGCCATACTTTTCAAGCAGCTCGGCGAAAGCCTTGTTGCAGAAATGAGAACCACCATCACTCAGGATGGCCTTGGGGTACCAAACCGCGTGAATATGTTCTTCTTCAACAATGCGGTCACACTCCTTGCTTCATTGTTAGGAAAGGCAATTGCCTCAACCCATTTGGAGACATAGTCCAAAGCCACCAAAATGTAGGTCATTCCATAAGAGTTCACGAAAGGGCCCATAAAGTCTATCCCCCACACATCAAAGATCTCGACCTCCAGTACAAAATTCATAGGCATCTCATGTCTTTTAGATATTGACCCTTGACTTTGACATTAATCGCATGCCTTGACTATTTGATTTGCTTCTTGGTAGATCGATGGCCAATAGTAGCCACATTCAAGCACCTTTGTAGTTGTTCGATTTCCTTCATGATAACCCCCAACCGGAGAATCATGGCATGCTTTGACAATTGGTATTACCTCATCTTCCGGAACACACCGCCGAATGATGTTGTCGGCACAAATTCGGAACAAAAAGGGTTCCTCCCAGTAGTATTGCCTACATTCCCGCAAGAAATTTTTCTTTTGATAAGTCTCCAATCCATCGGGAATAAGATCACTAACCAAGAAGTTAGCGATGTCGGCATACCAAGGAGCGAATGTGCTAGAAAATGCCAATATGTGCTCATCTAGAAAGGCATCATTGATCTCAAGGTCTTCTTTTGGTCTCCCTGCCTCTTCAAGCCTAGATAGTTGATCGCAACTTGATTGTCTGTCCCATTCCGATCCTTGACTTCGAAGTCAAACTCTTTCAACAAAAGGACCCACCGAATCAATCTTGGTTTGGCATCCTTCTTCGCCATAAGATAGAGAGGAGCAGCATGATCAGTGTAAACTACCACTTTGGACCCCAACCAATAAACCCAAAACTTTTCAAAAGCATAGACAATGGCGAGAAGTTCTTGTTCAGTCACAGTGTAATTCATTTGAGCGCCATTGAGTGTCTTGCTTGCATAGTAGACAGGGTGAAGGATCTTGTTATGATTTTGGCCAAGCACCGCTCCAATAGCTACACCACTAGCGTCACACATGAGTTCGAATGGAAGAGACCAATCGGGTGTGACAATAATCGGTGTCATGGTGAGCTTTTCTTTCAATTCCTCAAAAGCCTTTAGACACTTCTCATCAAATAAAAACTTTTCATCATTTTCAAGGAGCTTGCACATAGGATTTGCAATTTTTGAGAAGTCCTTGATAAAACGCCTATAAAAGCCGACATGTCCCAAAACGCTTCGGACACCTTTTACTGAAGTGGGTGGAGGAAGCTTGGAAATGATTTAGATCTTTGCCGGGTCAACCTCTATGCCTTGTTTGGAAATTTTGTGGCCCAAAAGAATGCCCTCGTCCACCATGAAGTGGCATTTTTCCCAATTTAGCACAAGGTTTGTCTCTTCACATCTTTTGAGCACTTGTCTAAGGTTGTCAAGACAATGCTCAAAGGAATCACCCACTACAGAGAAGTCATCCATAAACACCTCTAAGAAATCTTCTACCATGTCCGAGAAGACTGACATCATGCACCGTTGGAAAGTAGCCGGAGCATTGTATAGCCCAAATGGCATACGACTAAAAGCAAAAGTCCCATATGGACATGTGAATGTCGTATTCTCTTGATCTTCCAAGGCAATGTTGATTTGGTTATAGCCGGAATATCCATCCAAGAAGCAATAGAATGACCTTCCCGCTAGGCGATAAAGCAACCAATAAAAGGCATAGGGAAATGGTCATTGCAAGTCGCACTGTTTAGCTTCTGGTAATCCATGCAAACTCTCCATCTGGTCACTGTTCTCGTTCGGATGAGCTTATTATTGTCTTTTGAATCACGGTCATGCCTCCTTTCTTTGGAACACATTGCACCGGACTCACCCAAGAACTATCGGCAATGGGGTAGACCACCCTGGCATCTAACCATTTGATGATTTCTTTCTTTACCACCTCTTGCATGGAAGGATTTAACCTTCTTTGATGCTCCACACTTGGTTTGCTCTCTTGCTCCAATTGTATCTTGTGTTCACAAATTCCGGCGGGAATCCCTCAGATGTCCGCTATTATCCACCCAATAGCTTGCCTATGCTCCCTCAAAACATTCAACAGTTGTTCTACCTGCACATCATTCAATAAAGAAGAAACGATTACCCGTAGAGTGTAATTAGATCCAAGAAATTTATACCTCAAGTGCGGTGGTAGTGGCTTGAGCTCAAGTTGCGACAACTCAATAATTGAAGGCTTGGCGGGAGGAGTGGATCTATTCTCTAAGTCATGAGAAAGTTTCTTTGGAGCATAAGTGTAGGAACCAAGTCCTTCTACTGTATTCACTGATTCCATGTATCCCTCCATGTCTTCACCATCAAAATTTACAAAAATAGCTGACAACGCCTCACCAAGGAATTGTTCTTCCATCTTCATCTCAATTGTGTCTTCTACCTCATCAACAACATCAATGACTGAGATGCTTTCATATGCTTGTGGAAACTTCATACCCTTGCTCGCTTGGAAGGTAACCTCTTCGTCATTAACTCGAAACTTGATCTCTTTTCGTTCTGAATTCATAAGTGCTCTTCCGGTAGCAAGAATGGTCTCCCCAAGATGATAGGGATATCTTTGTCAACAGCACAATCAAGGATCACAAAGTCGGTGGGGAGGACTTTCCCACTTTCACAAGAACATCATCAACAATTCCCACCGGTCTCTTTATTGAACGATCGTCCATTTGCAACCTCATACTTGTAGGCCTTGGCATACCTAACCCCGCTTACTTGTAAATAGCAAGAGGCATTAAATTAATGCTAGCCCCATTATCACAAAGAGCTCTTGCAAAATCGCGTATCCCAATAGTGCATGGAATGGTAAAAGCTCCCGGATCTTCTTTCTTTTGAACGGTGGTTGTTGCTATGATGGAACTAACCCGGTGAGTCACATTCACCACTTCATTCTTGGTGGTTTTCTTCTTGGTGATCAAGTCTTTCAAATACTTAGCAAAACCCGGCATCTCTTGAAATGCTTCCACAAATGGAATATTTACCGATAATTGCTTGAGAATTTCAGAGAACTTCTCGATTTTTTTATCATCAACCTTCCTAGCAAACCTTTGGGGGAAAGGAGGAGGAGGTCTACAAATTTGTTCTTGAGTTTTTGGCATCTCTTTCACCTTTTCCTTAACCTCTTCCCGGTTCACTTCTTGAATTTTCAACTCTTCCGGGACCTTTTTAGCTTCAACAACAATTGGTACTTCAACTTGTGCCTCAACTTCTTGTTCGGAATCTTCCACTTTGACCACTTGTACGTTCTCTCCTTGAAGTACTTTCCCACTACGAGTTGTAATTGCCATGCAATGAGAAGTTGGACTACTCCCACTACCTTTTGGGTTTGCAATCACTACTAGAAAAACGACCTATTGTGACGGTTACAAAACCGTTGCTACAGGCTTTAAAACCGTTGTCATAGAGATATTGCGACAGTTTCACGACCGCTACAACACCTATCGTCGCAATAGCTCTATGGCGACGGTTCTGTGTGACGGTTTTAAAACCGTTGCACAAGATGGTCTATTGCAACGGTTATTCTTTGATTGATTGTGCGACGTTTTGTATTCTATTAGAACAGTTAATAACCGTTGCAATACAGTTCGTTATCAACTGTTGTTAACGCTATTGCTACAGTTATTTTATACTATTTGCAACGGTTAATTATGCTAATGAGACGGTTACTATGTACTATTGCAACGGCTAATTAATGCTAATGAGACGGTTACGATATACTATTGCAACGGTCATTTTTGGCTTATGCAATTTTGGGCTCCTGCTATTGCAACAGATATATTGATATATTGCAACAGTTATTTCTGGGCTACTGCAACGCCTATCATACATCTATTGCAACAGTTAAACAATCCAACAATGTAACATTGCTTGAAATATATATAATTAAACAAAATAAGGATCCGTAATAGGTGTAATATCCATATAAGCAAAATATATAACAGTATCTGCCAATGAATTGGAACACATGAGTTTCCAAAGTGTACAAAAATGAAATATTTCTACAGCATATGTGAAGTTTCATCATGAATCAACCTAATGCTACTAAGTAAGATCTTCAGCACTTTTGTCGCCTACTTGAAGTTCTCCACCTACAAATAATCAAAAAACAAACAACTTAGCAAAAGTTTTATAAAAGAATTTCATTTAAAGATATATATGTATATTAATGTCATGACACTAATATAATTTTCCACAACATTATAAAAACAAGCATCTTGAAAAAGATAAAGAGACCATTGGCTGGAAATATTCATACTATCATCTGATCATCCTACTCGAATTCTTGGAAAGGAGAGTAGGGTGATTCTCAGTTTTTCTAACTTAGTTTTCTTTTTTGCAGCACAACATCAAGAAGCAATTTCACACAGGCAATGCCACATAGGCCATCTCTCACAAGGAACAAATATGGCTGTCATGACAAATACAAGCATGCCCTTGAGGACAGAATCATTTTGCTTTGGAACCAACAAAGGAAGCAGCATCTGCAATGCTCACAAGATAGCAAACAAGTCACATGAAGGCAATGGACCCAAAATGGATTGTCAGAATAGAAATCTGGGAGAAATGAACACAATAGTGCCCAGAATCAGAATGTTGAAATGTAGTGGGCAGTATGAGCAAAGGTTTACAAGAAGCCAAAGACACAGCAAAGTTTACAGGAAGTCAAACACTGGTTCACTACACACTGGATCGAGGCTATTAATGCAAATCTTTCATGGAGACAAAGTAAGGTGGCTATGTAGTACCACCTATATTAGATCTCATCAGTACAGATTAATGCCAAGAGCTGAAAACGAGATATTAGGCAGTCGAATGGTACAAGAACTGGCATTAAACTGTCCAGAATTTTGGGGACGAGGCAGCACGTTCGAACTGGAAGTAAGGAGGCTAAATCGTATGATACTTCAAGAAGTTCACCCCATGTGGATAGTATAAAGTACAAGGAACACAACAGAAGAGGAAAACCAATATGGCATTCAGGGATCACTGTTGAATTAATGACGAAAAAAAGCAAGGACAACACGAAAGGTAATCTCTTGACAACTGATGCAACAGGAGCTGATAGAAGTACTGGAAGTTTTGATTATCATGCAAATACAAGGGCAATCAACAGCTTGATATGCATAATGGAACAAGCATGAACTGTGTGAAATTGCAATACATGACAAGACTCACATTTGAAGTTAGTGTTCAATGGAGTTATGCAGACAACTTTACGCGGAGAATAGGTGCTGTATTTTATACCACTGAAACAACCTATTGGTGCTGCAAAATATACTTTGCACACAAATGGGGATGTTGGGCAGTGCATTCAAGTAGCACTAGGCTATTTCTTATTTTAGAAGGTTGTATTACATTTATTAATCAATCACTATGTAATATCAAACGGGCAGAAACAAGGAACAAGTATCTAAATCAATGAAACACCAACAACCAGGGAGACAAACAAAGCTGAAAAAATCAGCCAGAAACAAGAAACTCCAAGCTTCGGTTTTAACAGAGAATGACAAACAATGCTGAAAAAATCAATCTACAAGTATCTAGTTCACTGAGCACCAACAACCAGGGAGACAAACAATTGTGTACACTACGGGAAAGTATAACGTGCCATCTAAAATCAAATAAGTTTATGTTGCGACTCAAACATTCAAACAACCAGAAATTAGAACTCAAATTCTTCTGGTGATATCTTAAACACACACGAGATTCATTGAATTCAATTTTCGCTATAACGGCTCGATAGATGCATGAATGCAGAGGAACATCTTATCTTTCACAGCCTTGTTTATTTTGGGCGGAAACTGGAAAAATTGGAGAGAAATTTTCTGAAAAAAATTCGCCAGCATTTCGGCGCTTTTTGGACATTTAGAAAGAAAAGAAAAAGAAAAAGAAAAAGAGAAGAAGAAGAAGAAGAATCAACAGCAATCTGACTCCAATATCAGCAGCTCTACAGTTGCTAAAATATGAATTTTAGCCTGGGAATAAAGTGATACTAACCTTGATTGTTGCTACCTTCAGATTGTCGACGGATCGATTGATTAGCAGCTTGTGATGCAGAGGTAGCTTCTCCTAGTGACGAAACAGACAATGTTGCTAGTACGTTTGGATTAATCAACCCTGCACGCTGAAGTTGAGCAATTACATCTGCAGTAATTTCTTGTCGCATAGTTCTCTTTTGTTCCTCCATTTGTTCCTCCATCTTTCGAATCCTTTCTTGCATTTCTTACACTGTATCATTTGTGGCATTTGAAGTCGGCATGAACTGGCCCACTTTTCCTTTCAACGTAGTCTTTGTAACCCCCCGTCCATATAATCTTAAACATCCTGGATGTTCAGGACCCATGACAGATGAAAATGCATCAACAGACTGACTGCCATCTACACTTTGTTGTGTTTCAATTTTTTCCATTTCAGCCTAACAAAGAAAATTCAACAAAAGAATTAAAGTAAATAAAAAACAAGGAAGAAGAATAAATAAAATGATCTCATCTAAAACTTGCATATAGATAATATTCATACAATTTTACTAGTTGTATTTTCGCCTGAGTCCTTGTACACACGCCCAGGTTTTCTTGCTCTTGTGGCCACAAACATCTCCTTAAGTGATACAGGTTCCTTTGTTTTTTCCTAGTCGCACGAAAATGTATATAAGAGATCTTTAAAAAATATAATAGATATAATAATAAATAATAGTACACACCAATTCATTACGGATTAAAGCAAAACTTATTTTGCCAGTAGTGTGTGGATCCGTCAGCTTTTTTCGATTCTCCTTGTTGATTTCGGATGATCTCTGCAAATAAAATGAATCAATACAATACAATAAACCAAAATAGTATAGCTATATGCTGCAGCGACTAAGCTTGTTGGGATACTTTTCGTTGAACTTGATAACCAATCTATGGAGTTCTTATTTCAAACTCTTCCTTATCTTGAGAGTATTCCAAGCAAAAAACACTAGCAACTATATCAGAAGAACCATGAGATGCACAGAACCATGATCATGGTTTATATACTGGTTGTAATTATTGTCAAGATCATGGTTTATATTTACCTGTAGTTTATCAGAACTCCAATATTTCAGGAGCTCTTTAAACTGATATTCTGGTATATAATCGGGCCTTTTTGCCATTCGAACTTCACCATTTTGATAGACATCATAATGATCTTTCTTTAGTTGACTTTTATGCCTTCTCCAAGCATTTCCAATTGAAAATAAAGTCCATGTTTTTGCAGCATCAGGAATATCATACTTCAACTACAATTTGATTTCATTTGATTAGCAGAAATTGTAACATACTTTTAACAAATAACTGAACATTTGGATCGGAACTTCAAACCTTGGTATATGTCCATAAATCGTCTTTTGTGTCCATTTTCCTCCAATCCAATATATCTAGTGGGCAAAGAGTTGCAGTCCTTGTCAATGTACCGAGGAAGCTACCAAACTCTTTTACATCTTCTTTAGTAGGACCAATGGGCTGATTCAAATTGTTAAGTGTGATCACCTTACTCGTCTTTCGGCTATGGACACTACGCATTTGTGTCCTGCCTCTTTTTTTTGTGGAGTTACAGGACCAGAAACTACAACAAAATACAAAAAATCAGAGGTGATGGATGAATTCAGTAAGATTCTAAGTTATGTAGACTTACCTTGTTCTTCAGATGGTTCATTAGCTGTAGGAGTGGTAGAATCTATTTGCATCTGCTCATCTACAATGTGCCCCTCTACAAATTGCTCCTCTACATGTCGTTCATTAGCTTCAGATCGTTCTCCTATTGTTGGTTGTTCTTCAATTAGTTTTAGCAGATGCTCTTTCTCTGACCGTATAGCTTGAACGGTTTCTTTTGTTGTCAATGACATTCTCTTTTTTTTTGCCAAACATGATAAACTTCCAGCTTGAACATATGACGGGTTTTTTCCTTTTTTATTTTTTCTTGAAGACCCTTCTTGACCCATGACATCTAAATCTGTGTAAGTTTAGACAATCAGATTAGACAATGGAACATAACAAAGAAAAAAAGGAAGAAAAGGCATGAAAGAGAAATTTTGTGCCACTTACTTGAAAGAGAAACTTTATGCAACTTACTTGAATCTACAATCAGTAACAATTGCTGGTATAAAACCTGTAAAATTGAAGCAATTCAATATAGAGCTGTAAGGAAAAAACAAATGCAAAAAGTCTAAAAGCATACAAACAAGAAAAACAATCACATAATATTTCTAAATTACTCACTAAAAAACAATGACGACTATATATTTAAAGAAGTTCAGAAGATCATTTATCAATCATCAGCCTCCATCCAATCCCAATCAGTATCATCATACTCATCCTCCTCTTCCGATGTTTCCATAGTTGTATCTTGTGATTGAGAAGGCATATCAATGATATCAGCAGGTATATCTTCTCTCGACCATCTGGCATCCACGTCGAGTATAATCTTTGATGAA
>NW_017671672.1:140707-153481 GCF_001879085.1 Nicotiana attenuata
TTTTCCTTTCAAAGTAGTCTTTGTAACCCCCCGTCCATATAATCTTAAACGTCCTGGATGTTCAGGACCCATGACAGATGAAAATGCATCAACAGACTGACTGCCATCTACACTTTGTTGTGTTTCAATTTTTTCCATTTCAGCCTAACAAAGCAAATTCAACAAAAGAATTAAAGTAAATAAAAAATAAGGAAGAAGAATAAATAAAATGATCTCATCTAAAGCTTGCATATAGATAATATTCATACAATTTTACTAGTTGTATTTTCGTCTGAGTCCTTGTACACACGCCCAAGTTTTCTTGCTCTTGTGGCCACAAACATCTCCTTAAGTGATACAGGTTCCTTTGTTTTTTCCTAGTTGCACGAAAATGGATATACGAGATCTTTAAAAAGTATAATAGATATAATAATAAATAATAGTACACACCAATTCATTACGGATTAAAGCAAAACTTGTTTTGCCAGCAGTGTGTGGATCCGTCAACTTTTTTCGATTCTCCTTGTTGATTTCGGATGATCTCTGCAAATAAAATGAATCAATACAATACAATAAACCAAAATAGAACAACATTATTTGCAACAATTTGTGGGATGCACAGAACCAATCTGTAGAGTTATAGCTCAGCTACTTGTGAGTTATTTGCAACAACTTGTGGTCTGTAAGCTAGCAAACAATGAAGGAGAGCAATTGACAAGATTTGCTATATCAGAGAATGCTGGGATATACAAACTGTAGAGTTATAGCTATATGCTGCAACGACTAATCTTGTTGGGATACTTTTCGTTGAACTTCATAACCAATCTATGAAGTTCTTATTTCAAACTCTTCCTTATCTTGAGAGTATTCCAAGCAAAAAACACTAGCAACTATATCAGAAGAACCATGAGATGCACAAAACCATGATCATGGTTTATATACTGGTTGTAACTATTGTCAAGATCATGGTTTATATTTACCAGTAGTTTATCAGAACTCCAATATTTCAGGAGCTCTTTAAACTGATATTCTGGTATATAATCGGGCCTTTTTGCCATTCGAACTTCATCATTTTGATAGGCATCATAATGATCTTTCTTCAGTTGATTTTATGCCTTCTCCAAGCATTTCCAATTGAAAATAAATTCCATGTTTTTGCAGCATCAGGAATATCATACTTCAACTACAATTTGATTTCATTTGATTAGCAGAAATTGTAACATTTTCCTATGTCCATAAATCATCTTTTGTGTCCATTTTCCTCTAATCCAATATATCCAGCGGGCAAAGAGTTGCAGTCCTTGCTAATGTACCGAGGAAGCTACCAAACTCTCTTACATCTTCTTTAGTAGGACCAATGGGCTGATTCAAATTGTTAAGTGTGATCACCTTACGCGTCTTTCGGCTATGGACACTACGCATTTGTGTCCTGCCTCTTTTTTTTTTTTGGAGTTACAGGACCAGAAGCTACAACAAAATACAAAAAATCAGAGGTGATGGATGAATTCAGTAAGATTCTAAGTTATGTAGACTTACCTTGTTCTTCAGATCGTCATTCATTAGCTGTAGGAGTGGTAGAATCTATTTGCATCTGCTCGTCTACAATGTGCCCCTCTACAAATTGCTCCTCTACATGTCGTTCATTTGCTTCAGATCGTTCTCCTATTGCTGGTTGTTCTTCAATTAGTTTTAGCAGATGCTCTTTCTCTGACCGTATAGCTTGAACGGTTTCTTTTGTTGTCAATGACATTCTCTTTTTTTTTGCCAAACATGATAAACTTCCAGCTTGAACATATGACGGATTTTTTCCTTTTTTATTTTTTCTTGAAGACCCTTCTTGACCCATGACATCTAAATCTGTGTAAGTTTAAGAAAATCAAAGCTAATCAGGTTAGACAATGGAACATAACAAAGAAAAAAAAGGAAGAAAAGGCTTGAAAGAGAAATTTTGTGCCACTTACTTGAAAGAGAAACTTTATGCAACTTACTTGAATCTACAATCAGTAACAATTGCTGGTATAAAACCTGTAAAATTGAAGCAATTCAATATAGAGTTGTAAGGAAAAAATAAATGCAAAAAGTCTAAAAGCATACAAACAAGAAAAACAATCACATAATATTTCTAAAAATGCCCGATGCCCCAAGTAACACATCTTACGACTATGTTTGAGATATTGAGAGCAAGTATCATAATTACAAGTGGGGCATGCCCATCTCCCCTTGGTGCTCCATCCGGAAAGCATTGATAATGCTGAAAAATCACTAACTGTCCACAATAAGGCTGCACACATTAAAAATGTTTGGTTAGTTTCAGCATCATATGTTTCTACTCCCTTTTCCCACAGTTCCTTCAACTCAGCAATTAGTGGTTGTAGGTACACATCTATATCCTTTCCTGGAGATAATGAACCTGGAATGATCATTGACAACATTATATACTCCGGCTTCATGCAAATCCATGGTGATAAATTATAGTTCATTAACATGACTGGCCATGTACTATGGGAAATGCTCATGGTTCGAAATGGGTTAAAACCATCGCTTGAAAGACCCAATCTAACATTACGAGGATCTTTAGAGAAGTCCGGGTGCAACAAGTCAAAATCCTTCCAAGCTTTCCCATCAGCAGGATGTCTTATATTTCCATCATTGGGTCGTTCAGTAGCATGCCATCTCATTGCTACAACTGTTTCAGAACACATGAATATCCTCTGAAGCCTAGGCTTTAAAGGAAAGTACCTTAAAACCTTTGCAGCAACTTTGGTGTTCCTATTAGTCAAGCCGTCACGCACATTCTTCCATCTAGAAGACCCACACACAGAGCAATTATCTGCCTTCTCATTCTCATTCCAAAATAACATGCAATCGTTGGGGCATGCATGCATTTTATCATAATGAAGACCCAAATCTTTTATCACATTTTTTGCCTTGTGAAAAGACTCAGGTAACATAGCAAATGGAAAAGCCTCTTTTATCAGGTCTAACAAGTCAGAAAATGCCACATTACTCAACCCATGAATGCATTTAAACAAGAACAACCGAATGGTGAAATCCAGTTTAGAGAAACTGTCACACCCTGGATACAACTCTTGTTTTCCTTCCTCCACTAATTTAAAAAATCTCTTTGCATCTTCAGATGGTCCCTCTCTCACTCCTTCATGGCTCAAGTCACCGTCTACATTTCTAAAAGTATCATGAAGCAGACCATCAATATCGTCATGCATATCCGAACTATCATCATCATTGGTTGGATGTGGCAAATCTCTCGAGGAAAACCCTTCTCCGTGAAAAACCTATTCGGTGTATCCATATGTGAACCCATAAGCAACTAAGTGATCCTCCACCATATTTCTATAATGCCAATAACGATTAAAGCACTTTTTACAGGGGCATAATATTTCATTTCCTTGGGATGATCGTTCAAACGCTTTATCAAGAAAACCATTTACTCCACGAATATAATCATCGGTGGATCTTCGAAGACCCATCCAACTTTTATTTCCATTACTCATTGAATATCCTATGAGACACATAAGTAAATCAACTTATCAGTTTAAACATAAGTTAAACTTAAAGTATTAGGATCAACTTAAAGTAAGGCGATGTATAGAGTTCAAATTAAACATAAGCATGCATGGTCAAAGTCGAAGTAATCAGTCTTTCTTGAAATAGTATATATTTAATAATTATATTTAAAAAAAAATATTAATTTGAAGTGTCTTTTCAAAGAAGGTTGTGTCATTTGAATCTAACGCTTACTAACAATTCCCGATTAAATAAGGATAATGGAATTATATGTTGCAATTTCATTACATGGTATAATCAGAATCTTTATTCAAAAGGATCTCTTTGAAAATGGTCTAGAAATGTTTTGTAGAAAAGATAGGTAACTCAGGACTATGCTTTGCTTTCACCAGTACTCTTGTTTAATTGTTTATGTTTAGTTTTTGCATACATGGTGCATTTCTCATAATTTTTGCGCTTTGTATCATAAAATGTGAAATTATTAACTGAAATATCACCTGCCATTTGATAAAAAGAATATGATGTTGAGCATTTCAGCGAGATGACTTGCATTGTGCAAGCTTTCAATAAGCAAATATATCATGAGAAAGATTGCAAAATAAACATTACTCCTATTGAGTGCAGGAGCAGTGATCAAAAACTGAACCAAAAAAAAAAAAGAAAAAAAATAAAGAAGAAGGAAAATGAAGAAAAAACAGCGCAACACAACCTCTGTTTTGTTGCAGCAGCAACGACAAACAACAAAGCCCAAAAAAATGGAAAGAAGAAGAGAAGAAGAAGAAAGAAAAAAGAGAAAAATTCGATGAAGTCACAGAACAAAAACTCGAAGAAAGAAGAAAGGAGATGAAGGAACGAGAAGAAAGAAGAAAAGAGATGAAGAGAAGCATACCCGATGAAGTAACTTGAAGAAGAAAGGAAATGGCTGGTCTGCTGTCGACTAGAAGGAGAAAGAGTAAAGAAATAGCGTCCCCTAATATTTATTTTAACAGATCGCTGCTGCTGTATCCTTCTTTTCTTTTTTGCGAAAAAAGCGACGCTACAGCTCGCCACACGCTATAGAGACGCAGAGGCGCTCGATAATACCATTTTCAGCTTCCTGCAAAAATTTGAGAATACATAAATCAGTTAACTTTGTTCTTTCAGGAGATCAAGAATTTGAAGTTTAAAGAACTTTTCCCAGAAGAAAGTGCAGAGCAAGTATAAGCAACTGCAAAATATTAAAAAAAACCTGTTAAATAAGGTTCGCGCCCATGACCACCCACGCAATACTGCCAAACTTATAATAGACAAAAGGGTGTACACATATTGATAATGATAAGATCCCCGGATTTAATCAGTGCGTATACATCATAAGGAAAACATAGATAATATACCTGTAACAACAATCTGGAGATGACTCGAGATCCTGTCGACCTAACTAGAGAATAGGTTCGATTTTGAGCACCACTCGAACTCCTGCCACTGCAAACCTCTACCCTACTCGACTGTCGATCTGCTTGAAAAAACCCGTGCCTGGGAGGTCGAATTGGTGAGGAAGAAACCAGCACAGGATCCAGCGGCTGGAGCCATACCACCAACTCCTTCTTGTAGGACAACCCGATATCCATATAGGCCAGGTTTGTCCACAAAGAAATAGACGGCATCCAAAAACTCGACGGCACAGGTCCCAAAGTGGGGCCTTACCGCACTGGATCGCAACGTGGGTGTTGGGGGTCTCGTCTGAATTAGTATCTCTGTGATATTTGCGAGCCTTGATGCCCGGAACTCTGACCTGGGACCTGAATTAGGTAAATCGATTCCATATCGAGCCTTGGAATTGCTGGAGGAGCACTAGCTACCAGTGGCGCGGACTCCTCGAAGCACTTGGGGCACTGACAATTGGCCTCTTGAAGTCATCAGAATACCCTTACAAATCTCTGCTTATGCTGGCCCCATATACCTGCTTCCCTATCTGCCCTTTGCTGGCGCTACGATCCTCTAGGGTATGGGCATAAAGCCTGAATACAGGGAAATATCCATGCCTCCACCAAGGACGCATGTCGTGCACATCATTTATCAGATGTCGGTTCCCAACCCGTTCACGAAAACAGATGCACCCTTAATTCACTCATCATCTTTGCTACTATATGGGGAGCATTATACTTGCTAAAGAATCAAACCTTGCATTACTATACTCTCGCACCTCATAATTACCTTGTTCTTAAGGTTCAAGAACTTTATTTCATCCTCTAGGCTCGTCGTATTCCACTGGCAAGTATCGACGAAGGAAAGGCCTCAGAAAATTCCTTCCACACAGGCTGGAGGAGCAGTATCGACCCCTGGATCCTTCCCAACTATCGATACCAGAGAACCGCAAATCCCGGTAGGACGATAAGAAGCCAACTCTACTGCCTCTGTATCACTAGATATGCATACCCGCAGTGTACGATGAAACCTGATCAATCTAAAAATCTGCGGCCTCCTCGGATCTGATCCGGGTAAACACAGGAGGCGTCTTTAATTAATTAAATCACGAACTCTCGTACTAACGGTTTATCAGCAGCACCTGTATTCTGCCTCTGAGCCTGAGCAGCTACCAAGCTAGTCAATAACTGCAAAGCACCTCCGCATATCTGGTCTGTTATGCCAGGACGGAGGAACGGAGGTGCTGGGTTCCTTACCTAATATCCTCTGGGGAAGACGGATAGATGAGGTATATGAGACGGCATCTCACTCTGAGCCTCACTTTGGCCCGCTCTGGTTTGGGGCACCTGGACTGGTACCTCGTCCCGCAGCTGATCCAAGCCGTCTACTAATTAGTTTGCTTCCTTAGTCGAAGGCATCGCTGAAAGAAAACAAGGTGAATATTTAAAGCATGAAACACTAACAAACTCAATTCTACGCACGATCTAGATTCAGGAAAGGTAAACAACCCTAGGATGTCATGTAGCCCTGATTATAAATGTGGGCGCGCCCTACACAGTCCATAATCAAGACTCATACTAGGGACACGGCTCTTCATAGACCAATCCCAGACAGACTGCATCTGAATACCAAGTTTAGTCACGACCCCAAACGGACAGGCCATGAACTAGCACCTGGCCATACTTACCGAGTACCAACATTACATTGTTATCTAACCTTCCTTTATTATCTTTTAGGGCTGACGAAATCAATTACAAATGGTAGACATGGGTCTGGACAACCAACAATAAAATATAGATGCTATGAAAACATACATAACAACATGTGGGATGACTCGACAATCAAGAAACTAATAAAGGGTACGAGCTACCACACTACCATGAGAGACTATACAACAAAAACCAGCCGACAAGGCCACCAAACTTATACAATGAGTTTGAACCCTGTCTATGAGCCTCTAAAAGGGAACATTAACGTGTTGCGACTAGCGCGGAACAGGGTGCGCCCCGACATACCCATAATATCTATAAAACAAAAATGCATAACCAAGGACCAAGGCAAGTCCGAAGAAAAGGGGATCTCCGCAATCGCCGCTTGAACTGGGAACAGATCTTACTATGGTGGGGGAGCTGCGGCCTGCTGATCTATCAGGACCTGCCACGCACGAACACTCTCCGACGCCTCAAATTAAACAGGACGTCAGTACGAAATAAAGTACTGAGTATGTTAAGGCAGGGGGGGAACCATAATTCGAACAGATAATGTAAGCAGGATAGAGAATAAAAAACCCTGAACATCTGGGTACCTCTAAGCTACTTGACATTGAAATTGCTAAATACATATGTATATATACTTTAAACTTTTAAAAACATACGCTCTGTGGCTTCATCATCATTCCCATATCGGACCGGCCGGAATAGGCTCGGTAAAAAACGTACCGGCCACGTGGAGCTCGGTAAAACCCAACTGATCAGTGGGTTGCAACAATACGGTGCCATACCCGAGCCGACTATAGCGCGCCTCAGGGTAGAGTAAAAATAGCATAACATATATTAATGCCATGCTCGACGTTCATGAACTCACGTTTCTAACCTTTCGAGAAAACAAGTGACGTAAGGCGGTATCCTCTGTACACGTTATTAGGAAACTAAACTCTTCACCATGAACCATTATAAGAGATCAGGAAGTACCAATAACATTGACAACATAAGAATAAAGAGAAGCAAACATCAACATCCAATCGTTCCATAAGAGGGGAAACAAAATGTAAGGTTTACTGCTACGCCTTCTAAGAGAGAGTATCTTTGGAAGCTCGTTCATACAATTTATGTACAATCGGAGTCGTGCCAAAAGAAGGAAAGAGATAGCCTCACAACCTTGCTATATTACTGCCCCAATCTCAAAGCTTATGGCAATTTTCACGACTCCTTAGTCTACAATAAGAGAAACGGTTACTATTAGTTTTACCATTCAAGCGTCATAACTATTATGTATCGGACCACAACCTATTTTACGATGAACGGACAGCACCTCCCCTATTATATAGTGACTTCACCAAACAATTCCAACAATCACCAAACAGCCCAAACAACATTCAAATAATAGATCATATTGAGCATCCCCCACAAACAGCCAACCAACCGATTAACATTACTACCAAGCCTTTTCGATATATATTTCACAAGTTCTGCTTCAATGACTTAGCGTTAACTTAGATAAATCATTAAATACATATAGGATTCAAGAGGTCCTTACCTTTTATACAGAAAGAAACAACTCCAATTTCGACCTCTAACTTCTCCCCAACGAAATATCCCTCCAAGTCTGCCACAACACACAGGAAGGCGAAAAACTTAGCAACTCAATTACTGGTTTCTTCCTCTGGCCTAGAATCACTTTAGAAGGCTCTTCGAAATACCTTTAGGGTGATATTAAGAACTTGAGGGAGTATTTACAGAACATAAAACCCTTTTAAAAACAACCCCACACGAGCTGGGAACAAACACAAAAATGAGCAACAAAAAGAAGAACAAGAGACATTACTAGCGCCACGGATTCCCCGACTACTGATTTGTGTTGTTTGCCCTTTGTTTGGTTCTTGGATCTTAGGAGAGAACCTGAGAGGGATGTTCCTAGGGTTCTAAAGGTCTGAAAATAAGTAAAATAAAATAGACTTTTAAAAACGGGTTGGAGGGCGTCCTACTATAAGATCCAAATGTCTTAAACCGCCTCTATGGGTTCCCATAAGATGTGCTTGGCGCAGCTCTCGCGAAAACGCAAATATCTCTCTACTCCGAATGTCGATGACTAAAAGGATTTAATGCAGTGTTGGGAACTAGGACTTCATAGATCTTCAATTTGGTGGGTAGATCACCCCGTAATTCCAAGTATATTGGGAGAAAAGCTTAATAATATTTGACCCTAAAAGTTTTAAGCTTAAAAACTATAACTTAAGTTGCCAACAACTCTTGTCGACATTTATGTTTCATAAACTCGTTTGACTTCAAGACTAATGATACGCGATTCATTTTAAATGATTTGATATACCTTAAAATAACGGACCTCTCTGAGAGTATTAAGCACCCCTAGGTTTTACCCACAAAATTACGGCTGACAACATCCTTGATTCATCTTAACCTTCTACATACTTGTTAAACCACCCTTATAACACCTTTGTATCATTTAAGACCCAATAAGATTCAATCTCTTAATTCATCTCAAAAGATAATCTCTTCTGGATTTTACGATCGACGACCCTATGCATGAACTAACGTCTGTAAATATGGGTCTGTAATAATAACTTTAGATTTTAACAATTGTCCGTTTAGTTAGGAGTTGTCAGGATTACCCCTGGATAATAGGACCTAGCTTTAAAATTCTTAGTAATATTTGGTAAAAAATGCATTCAGTTTTAAACACTTACCTATGTGCCCAGATTATACCAAACTGGGCAGGAAAAATTTTCTTGTTTTATTCTATTTTGTTGAAAAATCAAGGTACCCGCTTTTGAGAACAAGGGAGACAGCAATTCAAGTTGAAATCAGGGTACCCGCTTGGAGAACAAGGGGAGAAGCAATTCAAGTTTCAGTAATCAGGGCGGAAACCACCTGGAGAGCAAGGGAATACAAATTCAAGAGTGAGCAGTCTGGAGACCCGCCTGGAGGAGCACGGGAATACATTTCAAGCCACTACTTACGAAAATGAACCGTATTGCATCAGTTACAAGCCGTGCGCAAATAGCGCTTAAGCCTGTAAAGAACAGAACATTATAATGAAACCCGTCGCATTTAGTATTACAACCGTTGCCAAATACCTCTCGTATGGAAGACAATTGTAAAAAATACTCGTGAGAGACGGTTCTGATGAGGATCACTTTCCCTCCCTAATTTCACAAAACCCGCGAATGTCTTTTTATAATAAAAAAAAATAAAATATAAATCAAATTAAGTAAAAGAGAGTATTTGTAGTTTCTTTTATTCCATTATATCAAATTAAAGGAAAAGACAGAGGAGTGTCTTCTTTCAAGAGCAAAAACGACCAACAATCAAACAAACCTATGACAGCTTCTTCAAGAGTGAAATCGGTGCTCCACAGAATGTCGACCAGTCAATGTTAAAGCTTTTCTTATCAGTCATTGAAGAAAACCCTCCATTGACACTCTCTCAAGAAGCAAAAAACACTCCAACAGAATTGCTCACGCGAGAATTCGACAGAGCTTCGACCCAGTATTGGTCTACTAACACCCCATAGATCTGCAATCCACTCCTCCATGTGCTTTATAAGTTCCCTATCCTTCTAGATATTTTCTTCTCAAGTGTTTTTGAGAAATATTACAAAATACGCCAAATCGGTTCTTCTTATGATTACTATCTTTTTGTTCTTAATTTAATGTTTGGTTTTACATTGGTCGGTGGTTGTGAAGTATTTGTTCGTTCAAAATTTGTTGGAAGATTTAGTTTTCGGGAAAAAAAGTCGATTGAAAAAATTTGAGTTTGAGTAAATTGGAGCGTTTGAGAAACTGGGTTAGTTCCATATCTTTTGAAGCCAAAATTGTTTATATTGAAGTTTATTTTGTACACTTAATATGAGTCATTATCTGCGTTGGAGAATTAAACAGTGAAAATTACCCTTCAAAAATCCAATTTTGAGGTCGACAGAATTCTAAAACATAAATAGGAAATTAAAAGTTCTAGATAGAGTTGAGAAAATTGCATATTGTAATTATGGGGATTTTACTTTGTATTTGTTTCTGATTTCATTGGCCTCTTGTGTCTAAAATGGGTTGTTCTGGTTATACAATTAGATTAACCAATTAGCCAAGGAATTAAGAAAATCCAATATTATATAGGTACGACATTTCACCTTATATGCACTATGCTTACCATCTTATTGCAAGATGAGTCGTTGGAGACAATTCTCTCATTAAAATCACTGTAGATCACCCCAGTTTAGATGTATGAAAATTGACTGCATTTATCTATATGTTACGTTTCGAGAATACATAACTTATTTAAATTTACAAACAGCGTAAGTTAGTTTTGTGTCCCTGTATAGACTTTCAAGCAAACTTTTCTCTTGGCAGGAATGACATATTTTAAGAAATCTTCGTAAAGTTGATAATTACCGAGGTTAAAGTAACTGTGCTGTATTTACCGTTGTTCATGGCATACCATTCCGCATTAATTCTCTCTAAGAGAAGTTGACATATCTTTGGCATTAAATGTATGTGTAGGCTTATAATTCGTATAATTCGTTTGTGTATGGACTTATAATTCGTTTGTATTGCAATTCTGGTTCCTAAAACCCGCCCTTCACTTTTTTGGGTATTTTTTTTATTGTTCCCTCATTCAAACTTGCCTTCAATTTGTTTAGTTCTCTGATTTCAACTTGTTACATAGTATCTTATAAAGACAAATAAGAGGGACAATGAGTCCGTGAATCTTATAGCAACTTGTGGATTGGAAAATGCAAAGTTTTATAGTTTCTGCTGTATTCCATTAGCACACATTTTCAGTGATGCACAGATAGAAAAAGTAGAAGCTGCTTGATTTCAGCTATTCTCAGTGGGCTTGCCATAGGCTCGAACGAGCGGCTCGAAACCTCTCTCTTGCAAAGCTGACTGAATCACACTTATCAAGAATCGTGGGATTACAGCATTTTTCAATGTGTAACAAGTAGGATTCACAATTTCTGTTTTGTCATGCTTCATTACAGCTAAAATTTGGGGTTGTTTTTCAGTATGCTAGGCATACTAAATTCTTGGTCCTTATAATGCTCTCACAGTTATGATTGATGTTCTGATAAGGATTGATTCGAGTTTGAAGATAGGACCGGTGTATCTCCTTCTTCTTTTGCAAGGAAAGCCAATGAATTTGAGCGCAGTGCTAGGGGATGCATATTGTGAGAAATTCTATCACGGACTACAGTAAAAACAAGAAACAAATTCAAAAGCAGTACCTCTGCATTAATAAACACCAAGTTATATAATTGTTGATGAAGAAACAACATATCTTACTCTTCTTGCTACAAATTTTAGAGTTATTTATTACTTCTCCTTCCCTAATTTTCATTTTAATGTTCTTTAAGATATTTCTTTACTGAGTTACTTGGTGTGGAAAAAAAAATTGGTCCTACAGGCAAAGTTAACAAGCAACAATTTTATTTCCTCGATACCACCTTCTCACACTCTATCATGTGGCTTTATTTTTCGCGTTTTTGTTTTGTTAATGAAGAGTGTTAGTTTCATTTTTGTGCTTACATTGGTCTGCTGTAATTATTTGAACTTTTACTACTTTACTTATTTAACATTGACTTCTTTGCTTTGTTGATTTTTATTTTCTTGGCTTCTTGTTTTGATAGATGACTCAAAGAGAGCTCTTAAGCTAACAAGTAACAGCTCTATAATCATTATTACCCCAGTATCTCTGTGAAATACTATTTAAAATACTCAAATTTGCAATCTGATAGAGAATGCAGTATGCATTTTCAACAATGAGGAGAATAATGGTGTAACAAACTGTACCCATTTACTTTCTTCTTACTCATAAATACGTTATATTACTTGTAATAATTAATGGAGCATTATTCGTGAAAATACAAAAAATCTCTATTATGAAAACATTTACTTCTAATTATAATTCACCTATTAACATGAGCATTTGAAAGGCTGTTCATAATGTATATTTTTCACATATATATGTTTATTTTTCTTCCTTAACTTAATTTTTAACTTCTTTAGCAACTGTTTACCGGACTTACTTGCATTGAGTATAGTTTATTATTGTAGGTTTATAGTAGATAGTTTTTTTCTTATATTTATATTTACCTTTTAGAGTAATAAAATTTAAAAAACGAGAATCGCGCGAA
>NW_017671672.1:153506-179845 GCF_001879085.1 Nicotiana attenuata
AGTTGACCTCTACTAATTTGGGGGTTACCACATTAGAGTAATTGAAAAAACTAATTAAGCAGGTTTAGAAACAAAGTAACACATAAAATGAAACTTGCAACATGACGTGCTTCAAACAGGATTAGAAACAAAGTAACACATAAAATGCTCAGGAGTAAAATTATCAGCAAAATTGGTACTTTTTAAAAAAAAATCCAGCAGAATTGATACTCTTACAGCTAGCTTATAGAGATATGAACCTTATGCAATAGTAAACAAACAACTGCTACACCCAGAATCAGACATCATTAGTTTTCTATTTCCATGTGTAAACTGTTGAGTAAACAATTTAGTAAATCAAGAGTGCATTTTTCCAGAGACAATGCTCATAATAGAGCTATTCTTTTCTTTTATTGCTAAGGATCGAGCTGCTCTTAGATCATCAAACTGAAACTTGACTCATCACTTGAATTTTCAAATCATAAAGCCAAAATAAATGGAAGAAATCGAAGCAAAACAAAAGTCATGACAGCATTCTTCAGTTTCCAGGCTATAAGCTCTTTTTTAACCATTGATTGCGAGGCAGGTAGCAAGTTGAAAGAAATCCTAGCAATGAATGTGTACTGTTACTTTACCTGATTATATCTTGTCCACTGATTCAGATACCGAAATGATGAGAGTATCAGAAGAAGACCAATGAGGACAGAACGGGGATCCTACAATTCAAAACACAAACAACTAAGTGAGCATAGAATCAACTTAACATGTNTCTCCAACTCTACCAACTTTAAATTTCCCTATTTATGTTTTAGAATTCTGTCGACCTCAACAATGGAGTTTTGAAGGGTATTTCTCACTTTAATTCCTCCCAAACAGCAGTAAACTCAATATTAAGTACAAAATAAACTTCGAATAAAATTTTGGCTCAAAGAATTGAAACCCAGTTTCTCAAACTCCAATTTTACTAAAACCCAAATTTTTTTTCATCGATTTTTTTCCCGGAAAACTTAAATCTTCACCAAATTTGAGATACAAATTTCAAACCACACCAAAATTAAAAACCAAACATAAATTAGAACAAAAGATAGTAACTTCATAGAAACCCATTTGCGTATTTTGTAATCTTTTCCAAAAACACTTGAATAGAAAATCTAGAGATAGGGAACTTATAAGCCATGGAGGAGTGCATGCAGACCTATTGGGGTAGAGAGCAATACTGGTCGAAGCCTTTGCTGGTCGAAATCCTTCGCTGAACGAAATCTCGCTGGATTTGGAGCTGTTTTTTGCTCTTGAAGAAGCTTCAATGGAGGGTTTTTCTCAATGAACTGAATAGAAAAGCTTTTACATTGACTGGTCGAATTCTGTGGAGCCGATTTTCACTCTTGAAGAAGCTTCATAGGTTTTTGATTTTGGTCGTTTTTGCTCTTGAAGAAGACACTCCTCTCTTTCCTTTAATTTGATATAATGAATAAAAGAAGACACAATACTCTCTTTTACTTAATTTGATATAATTTTATATTTTTTATTATAAAAAGAAGCATTCGCGGGTTTTGTGAAATAGTGGAGGAAAATGAAATCCTCACAGAACCGTCCCCACAGAGTATTTTTACAAAACTGTCTCCATAGAGAGGTATTTGGCAACGGTTGTAATACTAATGCGACGGTTTCATTTTAATTCTGTCTTAACAGGCTTAAGCGGCTATTGCGACGGTTGTAACCCTTGCAATAGACTCTCTATTGCAAGGGTTATATAACCGTTGCTAAATAACCGATGCAATAGGTTCATTTTCTACTAGTGAATTGTGTCACTTGGGAGTGTGCCCTTTTGCTTCGGATTTTGCTCTCTTGAGAGATATCTCATTTGCATCTCCAACTTTTGAATAGATGTGATATGAGAACCCACAAGCTCGGTCATATTCCTCATTGAAGTGTCGGATCTTTCTTGATTTTGCAATACTCTCTCAAGCATGTTTTCCAACAGGCAATCACTTGAAGAACCTTCCTTCCAATGTGAAGAGTTAGAATATTGCCCTTTCGGTGGAACATAAGGGTTTCAACTCTGATTTGAAAAGTTGTTGTTGTTGTTACTCCAATTCCCATGATTTGAACTACCTTTGTCATTTCGCCATTGTTGGTTGCCTTGCCCTTGCGGGTTAGGCCTCCATTGGTTTTGTTGTCCTAAACCTTGGTACTGTTGCCTTTGATAACCTCCTTGAGAGTTGTTGACATAATTTGCTTCCTCATAATCTTTATTTGATGTGGGTTGAACATCTTCCACCATATTCACTTTTTTGTTTGGCTTATAGTGAACATCTTTGTCAACACATTGACGTTGGTGGCAAGCCCAGCAATTACTTGATCTCTCTCTTGGTTCTCCTTAATCATGTTGGTCAAAGAAGGAGTACCATATGCAATTCCACCTGTGGTGTCCTCTGAGTGCCAAGTTTGGTTATGTTTTGTGATCCTCGCAAATGTTTTATCCATAAAAGATCCATTAGCTGCATTCTTAGCTATAGAATAGTTCATAGCATCCAAGCCCATGTAGAATTTCTCCAACAAGATAGAATCTGGAAAACCATGATTCGGTGACCTCACCAAATATAACTTGAATCGACCCCATGCCTCATGTAGATGTTCTCCCAGTATTGCTTGAAAAAGAAAATATTATCCCGGAGCTCAGATTTCTTGCTTTGAGGGAATCATTTAGCTAGGAATACTCGGACAAGTCCAGGCCAAGAATGAACGGAATTTGGCGGTAGATTTTGAATCCATTTCCTCGCCCCTCCAGTCAGTGAGTACTTGAACACCCTCAATCCTAGGGCATCATCTGAGACGTTGTTCTGCTTGTGCATCGCACACACACCTAAGAAGTTTCTGAGATGTTGTGTTAGATCATCATCGGTGGAATTTCTGAAAAACCCCTCTACTTTGAGCATTAGGATTAAATCATGTTCCATCTTGAAAGTGGCAGCGTCAACTCTCGGAGGTACAATAGCATTTGTATCCTCAATGTACTCATCTATGTCCGCAAAAGGATTCTCTTCTTTGTCATATTCGGCCATGTTTTCCTATCAATACCAAGCAAAACAAGCAAAGAGAGATGTAATAGAAGAAGACGTAAAGTAAAGCACACACTAATTAGTAATTTCAAAATAGTACTCCCCGGTAACGGTACCGAAATTTGATACTCTCAAATTATACTTTAATTAAATAGTGTAAGGCGGTCGGTGTCAAATATAATAACCCAACAAGGTTGTGGTCGAATCCCACAAGGAATAGGTGTGAAAAGGTTACTTGAGTAGTGTGAAACTTGAATTAAGTCGTAATTCTATTCCTTTAGCTTAACAAGAGAATGATATAGTTGAGATTTAATAAGATAACTAATTTTGTAATGAGAATGTGAACAATTTGATAAGGAAACCAAGGTTGTGTGCCCATCAATGAAATGTAATACTATCGGTGTTAATATGATATATTTCTAATGGAAGGTCATTTGATATGCAAATGGTTTCTAATTGACTACCCAATATTTTCCAATGGTTGGGTAGTATTTTCTCCTTATAAAAGAGTTGCAATTAAGAACAACCAATTTATTCCAAGTAGAACCCACTTATTCCTAAATGATTCTATTAAACAAGATTTAGAGTCTTGAGTTCTTGATATTCATTTCTACCAAAATCTAACCCACTTTTCCAAGTAAAGAAAGAGTGAAATGGAATAAGTTAATGTTTGCAACCACCAACCATAAATAAGGCACAAGAAATGAATAACTATCAACCAACCATTATATATATATATATATATATATATATATATATATATATATATATATATATATATATATATATATATATATTCAATGTTAAAAACTCATTAATATTACACCCATTTAGGGTCCACAACCATAGTATTTAAAACTAGCTACTCATACTAAAATACAAAAGCAAAGCAATAAATAAAGTCATAAAGCTTACAAAAAATGCAAGATTCTCTCTTCACAAGCTTCCAAATTAATGGAGTATTCAATGCTTTCAATGTAGGCCCTTTTTTAGACTTAATGACCCACAAAAAAAAACCATAGTTATTCTATTTATAATGGACTAAAAATAGGGGCCAAAATTGAACAAAATTGCCCCTGCAGACAACTTCTGCGACTGCATAATGTTCGCAGACCATGTACGCTATCCGCATAATCTTCATTTGCGTCGCAGATTTCTAGATCCTCAGTCTCAGGACACCACCGCATATGAATTATGCGGTTCGCGTGTTTGTTATGCGACCGCATTTTCCCATCGCAGACTCGTTGAGCAGCTTCTTCAATTGAAATTGTACGGTCATTATGCGGCTCGCAGAAGTGTTATGCATTCGCATAATGGACCGCATATTCTTCTCTTTATTTGGCCAACAATTCTTCTTTAGTTTGCGGTCCGCATTTGACATTTATGGTTCGCATTTGACTTCTGCGGTCGCATACTTGGAGCATTTATGTCTTTTTGTGATTTTTGACTTCTTTTCCATGTTTTTGGTTCTTCAAGTCTCATGCACTACAAAGCAACAAAACTTGATAAGAATTAACTAAAAATGCAGTAAAAGACGAACTAAAATCTAAGTAATTGGTATCAAAAGTGCCGAAATTCTACGGCACATCAATATATTACATTTCCCAAGGACTGGTAGTACAAATCATGAGCTACTAAGAGTAGAGATTTCACAACTTATAGGAAACAAATATATCTTCTATTTGAAAAGTACATAAACAGAGTTATATAATCTAAGGCTATCATGAACAAGAGGCAGCTACGACCGGAACACAGGTACATCTTCCAATCCAGCAACCCTCAAAGACAGCAACATTGGCATCCGAAATCCACACCCAATGTGCAGGAATTGTAGTATGAGTACAACCGACCCCATGTACCCAAAAAGTAACAAACCTAAACTTAGGTTGAAAGCAGTGACGAGCTGGAACATAGGTCGGGTCCAACACCAATAACCAATAGCAGTTCATAACAGTATAAGGCAAATAAATAGAGAAATAGCTTAGAGATAAAGTGCTCACCCTTTTCATAGTTTTCCAAAAAAATAGTTCCACTTTTCAATTATACCAATGAAAGCCCAAATCATTTACCGAAATCGCAAAAAATATGAGTATGTTTGAAAACTGTAACTTTTTCCCAAAAATCCTTTCAACCATAAATATGATGTTTCATTTTTCTTTCCAGATAGCATGTGTGAAATACCTCTCTATAACCACAGATCAATGTGTGTAAGAAGTCATGAATGACGTGATACCGTACAACATGAAGAAAATGCATCTCTATGCCTGTATGTCATGTGCATGTCAAATGTGATTCGACTCACCAATAAAAACATATGTATACTCTCATAGTATCAATTCACTCAGTCCTCCCAGTCACTCAGTCCTCACAGCCACTCAGTCTTCCCAATCACTCGGCACTCGGCACTTGGCACTTGGCACTTGGCACTCGGCACTCGCACTCAGTAGGTACCTGCGCTCACTGGGGGTGTGCAGACTCCGGAGGGGCTCCTTCAGCCCAAGCGCTATAACAAGCCAATTATGGCATAATTCAATCAGGCCCTTTGCCTCACTCAAGCATAAATCAACAAAACATACTGCGGCGTGCAGCCCGATCCAATAAATATCCTCACATCAGGCCCTCGTCTCACTTAGTCATCAATAAAACATGTTGTGGTGTGCAGCCCGATCCCATAAATATCCTCACCATCAAGCCCTCGCCCTCACTCTGTCATCAATCTCTCCAGTCTCTCGGGCTCTCAATGTAATGAAACTAGCCCGAGAACAATGGAATGATTTATCAATAAACAACAACTGAGATTGAGATATGATATGAATGCATAAATATGACTGAGTAAGAAATATCAATGAAATTAGTTAGGTGACAGCAAGAAACAACCACTATGGGTCCTAACAATATGAGCATAAAGCTTAAACGTGATATCTAGCGTGATTGACAGCTATATTAATAAATCACATGGTGAAAACAGATATCAACAAACTAGGGCCACTAAACAGTTATAGGGAAAATAACGGAGTCACAATTCACAGGGTGCATGCCCACACGTCCATCACCTAGCATGTGCGTCATCTCAATACCAATCACATAACACATAATTTGGTATTTCGTACCCTCAGCACTAAGTTTAGAAGAGTTACTTATCTTAAACAAGCCAATTCCAATGCCGGGTTGGCCAAGCGATGCTCCAAGGATTCCATCACGCGCGTTGCAACCTCCGAACGGCTCAAAACTAGCCAAAAGCAACTCAAATACATCAGATAAAGCCCGAGGAAGCAATTACAAATGATAAAGATCGAATCCTAAGTCAAATCCCAAATCCGGCCAAAATTAACACCCAGACCCGCACCTAGGAACCCGACAAAACTAACAAAATCCGACAACCCATTCAATTACGAGTCCAACCATACTAGTTTCACTGAAATCCGAGTCCAAATCGGTGTTCAAAACTCAAAAATTCATATTATGAAACCCCCGATTTCCTATTTCAATTCATCAACCAATTGCTAAAAATGAAGATGGATTTTTGAAATATAATCGAAACCAAGTAGAGAACACTTATCCAATTCTTGTGATGAAATTTGCTCCAAAAATTGCCACAATCCGAGTCCCACATCTCAAAATATGAAGAAAGAACAAACCCTCGATTTTTATAACTCTGCCCAGCACTTTTGCATCTGCGGATAAGTGGCCGCATCTGCGACCTTCGCTTTTATGGAAAAGGGCTCGCATTTGCGAGACAGGCCGCTTCTGCGATAGCCATGACCGCATCTGTTGTCGCGTTTCTGCGCATATACCTCCGCACCTGCAGACCTTCATTCCTCAATGAAAACTCGCATTTGCGATGCTTGGCTCGCATCTGTGGCCATCGCACCTGCGCAAACCAGCCGCAGGTGCGGTCATACCAGAACCAAAAATCTTCAACAATGCAACTTGAAATGAAAATGATCTGAACCTTGTCCGAAACTCAGCCGAGCCACTCGGGACCCCGACCAAATATACCAACAAGTCCCATAACATAAAACGGACCTACTCGAGTCCTCAAAACACACATAACAACATCAAAATGACGAATCACACCTCAATTCAAAATCATTGAACTTTGAAACTTCAACTTCCAAAACCGATGCCGAAACCTATCAAATCACGCCCGATTGACCTAAAATTTTGCACACAAGTTAAATTTGACATTACGAACCTTCTCCAACTTCCGAAATCAGAATCCAACCCCGGTATGAAAAATTCCACTCCCAGTCAATCTTTCCAAAATTCCAACTTTCGCTATTTCAAGCCAAATTCCACTACGTACCTCCAAATCACGATCTGGATGCGCTCCTAAGTCCAAAATCACCCAACGGAGCTAAAAAAATTATCAAAAATTCTATCTGAGGTCAAATACTAAAAAGTCAAACTTGGTCAATCCTTTCCAGTTTGAGGCTTGTAGCTGAGAGTCATTCTTCTAAATCAATTTCGAATAACCTGAAACCAAAACCGACGATTCACATAAGTCATAATATATCATACAGAGATACTCATGTCCTCAAACAACCGAGCAAAGTGCAAATTCTCAAAACGAGCGGTCGGGTCGTTACATAAGGCTTATTGACTAAATAACATGGGAGAATCTTCATTTTGGCTCAAGCTAATATACTCGACTGGGTTGTGGCAGCATGGGAAGGTGCACGAGGTGTTAAACAGTGATTTTGGAACACTCTAGAGCAGTTCTTAGCATTCGAGGATGAAGGTATGTATAAGTGGTAGAGAATGTATGTAACGACCCGACCGGTCATTTTGATCTCTAGCGCGTCGTTCAGCGGTTTGAGATCCTGATTAGCTTCACTTAATATTATGACTTGTACGTAGGGTCAGAATTGGATTTCGGATGTTCAGAGTCGATTTGGAAAGAAATCTCTAATTTCGAAAGTTTTAGGTTGGAAGAATTGACTAGGATTTGACTTTTGAATAAACGACCTCAGAATCTAGATTGGACTTGGGCATATATCCGGATCAGGTGTTGGATGAACCGGGAGCGTTACGGCACATATTGTGGAAAGTTGGCATTTTGGTAGAATTCCATTAATTGGGTTGAAGTGTATTTTAATGTTATCGATATCCGTTTGGGATTTCGAGCCTGGGAATAGCTTCTTATGGTGATGCTGGTCTTCGGAGCGCGTCCGGATGTGGATCTGGAGGTCCGTAGGTCATTCTGGAGTAATTTTGGGAAGTTTGACCGGGAGTGGACTTTTGATATCGGGTTTGGATTCCGATTCCGGAAGTTGGAGTAGGCCCGTAATGTCGAATGTGACTTTTCTGTAAAATTTTAGGTCAATCGGATGTGATTTGATAGGTTTCGGCATCGAGTGTGGAAGTTAGAAGTTCAACAGTTCATTATGCTTGAATCCATGCACAATTTGTAGTTTTAATGTTGTTTGACGTGGTTTGAGGCTTTGACTAAGTTCATGTCGTATTTTGGGACGTGTTGGTATATTTGTTTAAGGTCCCGAGAGCCTCAGGTGGATTCCGAATAATCAACAAATCGAGTTTGTACCTGGAAGAACTGTTGAGGCAGCTAATATCTGGTGCAATCGCACCTGCGTGGAAGGGTCGTTGGTGCAACCCCGCAGGTGCAGCGACATGGTTGCAGAAGCGACATTTGGACTGAGCTAGGATGGCCGCATATGCGAGGATGTTTCCGCATCTGCGGGCCCGCAGATGCGAGGAAAGCTCTATGGAAGCAGAATGCGAGCTGGGCAGCTGGAGTCGTAGAAGCGGAAGGTCTACGCATGTCCGAGACCGCAGGAGTGCGTTTGGAATCGCTGGTGCGGAGCTGTGCTAGGCAGAGGGTATGCGCAAGTGCGAGGTTTTGGCCGCACCAGCGAGACCGCAGATGCAGTGAACCGGCCGCATGTGCGGTAGTTGGGCTGGTCGGTGTTCTTTTAAAACGACGGGTTTGGCTCAATTCCACTTCATTTCGTCAATGGGAACGGATTTTGGAGTGTCATCTTCATCAACTATTATGGGGTAAGTGATTACTTCACGTTGTGAGTGAAATACATGATTTTTATATAGATTCAAGCATGGAAATTTGTAGGAATTGCGAGATTTTGAAGGAAACCTAAAAATTAGTATATTTTGTTTTTGACCACGAATTTGGGCATGGAATTGGGAACAAATTATATATTTATTTTAGTAATGTTATGGGTAATGTTTATCTTCGAAAATTTTTGGAATTCGGGCACGTGGGCCTGAGGGTTTTCTTTGTTGCCTTTTCGAGTGGAGTTGGGAATCATTATAAATTGTTAAATTGTAAGCATTGGACTATATTTTGATTAATTTGGATGTTGTTTGTCTAGTTTTGGAATGTTTTGGCTTGGAGTTGAGGTTTTAGAGAGGCGATGGAGCCGGTTATGGAACTTCGGGGCGAGGTAGGTCTCTTGTCTAACCCTGTGAGGGGAAATCTACCCCTAGGTGATATTTATTGTTATGTGCAACTAGTTGTGGGTGGTACGTACGTACGAGGTGACGAGGGTTTGTATGTAGCTAAAGCACGTCTATGTCTAGGTAGACTTAGGACCTTATCCTCTAATAATTGAATTATTTGAACTTGTTCTGCTGGCTTAGTTAATTAAAGTTATAACTGAAATTGATTTAGAAATAAAAGTATCAGGTCAAGCTTTAATACCTTGAGTTGTTCCTAAGGTATTCGATAAATGTAAAGAGGTGTACTTGTTATTGTGCTCATGTACTGTATTGTAAGAATGTATCTCGTGATTCGGAAACTTCCTTCCTCCCTTGTAGAGCGGGCCAAAGGCCTCGGCAATATCTCTCAGAATGGGATAAATTCCTTCCTTTTTTATGGAGCGGGCCGAACGCCTCGACAGTATATAGAGGTGCATCTCTGGTTCATGTCGTTCGACCCTCGGCAGTGTACACACCACTCTGGATCGGGCCGAACAACCTCGGCAGAATCGTGCGTTGTATCGCTAGTAGTCTGAATATTTACGAGATAAACCTTTCACTGATGCTTGGAAATTTTTATGGTATTTCTTATTTATGTGATATTGACACTTGGCTTTTTTCTGAACTATTAAAGTAGAATAAAAGATCGAGTAATTTATGCTTTAAAAGAAGAAATTGGAAAAATTATGAAATTTCAGATTTACTCCACCATTGTTGTGCACTTCATATCTATTATGAATTATCATGTCATTTATTTGGACCTTTAGTAAGTGTCGATGTCGAACCTTCGTCACTACTCCTCCGGGGTTAGGCTAGATACTTATTGGGTACACGTTGATTTACGTACTCATATTGCACTTGCTGCACGTATTGTGCAGGTACTTATATGTTTCTGGTGGTCCTCTAGGTGCAGAGGCACAGCCGTTGCAGGGACTTTACGGTGAGCTGCACTCCCTTGCTACGATCCGCAACGTACACAGTCTCCATCATAATTTTTTATATTCTTCGTCTAACTTGTATTTCAGATGGATGTTGTATTATTGTTGTACTCATTAATAGATGCTCATGCACTTGTGACACCGTGTTTTGGGAGTTCCTACGGGTTGTTCGTTATTGTTATTGTTCAATTATTATCACTTTACCCTGTAAATTTCATTTCGTATTATGTAAGAAATAAAAATTATGATTTCAAAAGTAATAGAATGAGTAATTAATTTGATAAAGCAACGTCGGCTTGCCTGACGGCGGCGTTAGGCACCATCACGACCTATGGTGTATTTTGGGTCGTGACAACGACTGCCTCTCATTCACTGTTAATAATTACTATAAATATACTTTATATATGGTATTTATTGGTATTCTAAAGCTTTATAAATAGTAAGGAAATCATGTTCAGTTTCTCAATTCACTTTTTAAGTTTTTAAGCCAAGTTACAAAGCCTAAGTCAGACTACTTTGCATTTGGTGAAGTGCCAAGAACTGGTAACTAAAAGGTATGTTCTATTTTACATTTTCACTTCTTCAAGGTCGATTCACATAATAGTACAATTCTGCATAGAAGTAGAGTATTGTTTACCCTCAAAATAACAATTCAATTTGTAGACGGTTATAAGGATATGTGATATAGCTTCATACAAGAATGAGAAATTAGATTAATGTGGAAGTAAATGATAGAAATATAAATACAACCTTTGCAAATTGAGTAACCTTTAGCCTTGTGAAATTAATCTATCTTTAGCTAGAAATGATATTGTGGATGAGAGAGTAGAATGAGACGTGGCCAAACAAAAAAATAACAGTATATTGCTCATTGAGATCTGTTATAATGTGTCCATATGTCCATAAATCACTCAGTCCCCCTCTATTTATTGGGGAAAATCTACCTTTTTAGGAATTATTTTATAAGAAACATAGTTCTTCATTTTGAAGATCATTGGCTACCTTTTTCACTAATTCTGTGATTTATGCCCTAATGATTAGTTAGTGGCCAGAATTATGGACCCCTGTCGGATGAGTTGGCAAAGCTTTTCTTCGAGGTCATTAAGAACAGGACCGGTTATGCCTTCGATAAACTCAAGGGTAAGTCGGTTGATCTCGATGGCTGGTTCGATGATGCTTTTGAGTCTGATATTATCATATCCGATTTTGGCTGACTATGCTGGACATTAGATCGAACCCTGAACTTTGATATCGAGATCAGTTTTACCTGTGACTTCGATTTCTATCGAATTACTGATCCAGATGCTTGGTCGAGCATCGAGCTCGGCTTTACCCGTATACAGATAGTCCCCTCGTTTCTTGGAGAGTAGGAGACAAGAAACGATATGAGTCCTCAGTTTTCACTTCGATAAATCATTATGTAATCATGATGTAAGCGACAAAAGGTAACTGAAACATCCCGTTGGTACAGTTTTCAAGGCATTAAATGCATGTCAGTCAATGGTCGGTCATTGCCAGATTTGAACCGCCATTTGAAACCTATAAATATACCCTTCCTTATTTGCTCAAACTTCACCTTCAAACCTTCTTCACTCTCATCTACAAAATCCATTGTTTTTCTCAGTGTTTGTACCAGAGATCTCTACGAAATTATTCGTCTATTTTATCTCAAAATACTAAGCGTTCCATTTCCGCTTATTCTTGTTCTTCTTTCAGTCGAAAAGGAAAAATGGCTATAACTTCTAAAACAGTTCCACACAAAGAAGCCGCTTCTTCATCACGGCCGGCCAGTGAGGGACCAGCGGTGGAACCACAACCTTAAGAGTTTTTTCCTGGAGGGTGTTCGACCAGAGCGGACTTCTAGATCGAAAAAACTTCCTCGATACCTGGTCGATGTAAGCCGATCTCGAGATATATTTACTCGATCCCCGATGATCTCCTCTCCAAGGTCAAAAAGGATTGTAACTGGGCCGATAAACATGTGGTGGTGCCCACGCCTGAGGAAGCAATCACTACGCACATGGAGGTTTTCTTAAGTGTTTATACTTACCCCTTCACGTTGGGTCCCTTGGACCCGATTATTATTGCATTCTTCAAGAAGTACGAAGCGACCCTCGGTCAAATTCACCCCTCCTTCTGGAGGATAGTGATCCTCATTTGCTTCTTTGTAAGCAAAATCGAGGGGTTTCATTTCACGCTCGATCATCTCATACGTCTGTAGAGTCCGCGACTCTATCGAGGGGGATTAATATAACTTACTCGCCGGGCCAATAGGGCCCTATTCTCGAGCATAGATGAGTATCGGGACCGAGGCAAGATGGGTCAATTCGTTCGAGTGAAGACCTCGGACTTGATCCCGGCCGAGGATATGCCATTTCCCAAGAAATGGAACATGAAGCATAAGTATAGCTTTGCATCTAAAATTTTGTTTATGTGCTTTTAATTTCCCTCCCATCATATCGGTCTTTCTCGATGCAGCTATTGTTTGGATGCCGGATTCCATTTCTCGACTGGAGGAGTGGGTCAGGGGCCTCGTGTCACAGAGACCATACTCCGAGCGCACATGGCGTGAATTTTCAAAGGGTCGGTGGGAGGCCCGTAATCATGGTAAGCTTTCCTCTCCGATTTAATAAGTAATGGTCATCGGTTGGGCTTCTTCTCGAGCCTGATCATCTTTTTTCCTTTGTAGGTATCGGGAAGGATGTCGCAATGAGGCTCCCTTCTGATGATGAAGTTGTCCTTCCCCAACCATCTACTCCGAAGCAGGTGAGAGAGAAGAACAGAAAAGAGGCTCCGAGCTCCCCGAAACCGGAGGGGCAGAAGCCAAAAAAGAGGCAAGCGCCCAAACACAGGGGAAGAACCGGTGCCCTCCCATCGGACTTAGTTCATTTACTTAGACATGAGTCCGAAGAGGAAGAAGAAAATTCTAACATGGTGGCTCGTTTCGGTCGGGCATCATGGTTCAAGGGGCCCTTGAGCCGATGAGAGCTGAAATTGAACCGTCTTGTCATGAGGAGGTCGATGAGGGAGTTTTAGCCGAAGCTCCCGAACCAGAAGGGGGTGAGGCCACTCTGCCCCAAGATAGAGGGGTCAAGAGGGAGGTCGGGGCTGAAACTCCTCGAGCAGAAGAAAGTGCCATGAAAGATGCGCTTGGGGCGATCGACCTTACCGGGGGGTCTCCTTAGTTTTCAGATGCCATGATCCATGAAGCCAGCATGCTAGAAAGTACTTATTGCGAGGGGCCTCATGGGGATACATATGGGTTAGAGTCCGCTGCCTCAGAGGACGTCACGGGCTCGGAGACTTTCCGGTGCCGAAGATGGTACCATCGCTTGGAGCCAGTGGGTCTTCTTTGAGCCCAAAGTTAGTGGACCGGTTCCCGGCCCCGAGTGTTGATCCTAACCAAAAGCGGTCAATAGTTTTCTACATCCTGGAGGATTCTCGGGTTTTCTCTGCCCTCGTGGGGGTCACAAGCTATCTTCAATGTTTGGTGAACAAAGAGGACCAGGCCTTGATGGACGAGGTAGGAATGCCCTGCCTATTAAATGAAGCTAAACATGTATTGAATCGGGTAACTTCGAGTGCCTTTTTCCTTATGTATTTTAAACTTAAAGTTGTAAACAATCATAACACCTTCTTTTATGCTTGCAAGCCTCGGTACTGCACCATGAGGCTTTCCTCCGATACCGGGAGGAGTTAACCCAACACGAGGCGGAGGTTCGAGTGCTTACTGAGATACCGGAGGGGGGGGGGGGTTAACCCAACATGAGACGGAGGTTCGAGTGCTTACTGAGAAGAGGGACACCTACAAGCTTCTTAGTGAGGAGCTTTGCCAAGTGAGAAACGGCTCAGAGGGAGCATGCCGAGATGGCTGAGCAGGTAAATCGAGTACTTCATGATAGTGAAGACGAATCGGACATAGTGGCTAAAGATCCTATCCTGCAGGTCCAGTAGAGGCTTGACCAGATCGGGCAACTCTGGGTACAGGTAGATATAATACAAGTCGAGGCTGAGAAGTTCAAGAAAAATATGGACCTCTTAGCATCAAAAAAGGAAGCTGTCCAAGCACAACTGGAGTCGACCGAGGCCCAGCTCTAGGCTGCAAAAGAGAAAACCTTGGTAAATGACAAGAAAACCGAAGAGCTCCAATCTCAGTTGAACTCGGCTATTTTCGGTAAAGACAATATGGCCAAGGAACTCGAGGTGGCCAAGTTAGAGGTGGTTGTGGCCAAGACCGAGGCATATGTTAAGTGGCCCAGTACAAGATTGATGTCGAGGAGATAAAGGCGTAGGCTAAAAGCATGGTGGAGAATGCAAGGTGGAAAGATCGAAGGGAATCCCTCGAGGGAGTTCACGCTCAGAACTTCGACATACTGGCTGAAATCGAGAACGCCAAAGTAGAAGAAACTAGGGCCCAAAAGCTGGTTTTTCCCAATGAAGATTGTGAGAGCTTAAGTGAGTTCGAATGTGGGGAAGATTATCGGGTATATATATATATATATATATATATATAAAGGCCTTCTTTTCCCTTTCGGCTTCCAAATTTTCCCTTTATTATTACGTGTATTCACAAAGACCAGAATGCCTTAGCATAAAATAACATAGGTTATGTTCGAAAGTTCAAATAAACCTCGCCTTTATATTAATCTATTTTGAGGCCTTTTTCGGGTTCGGCGTTACTGGAAACTTTCACCAAGAGTAAGTAGTTGAGACTATAGTTCTTCGAACCGTGATCTGACAGTAAGGACTGCCCAAGATTGTTTTTGGTCAGCAGTCCCCGAGTGAGAATGATTTGTCAAACTTGGACAAAGGTGGCCCTTGGGCTCGATACATAGTTGTCGAGTGAGAATGATTTGCTCGAACTCGAACTAAGGAGACCCTTAGGCTAGTTGTCGAGTGAGAACGATTTACTCGAACTCAGACTAAGGTGGCCCTTAGGCTTGATACATAGTTGTCAAGTGAGAATGATTTGCTCGAACTCAAATTAAGGTGGCCCTTAGGCTAGTCGTCGAGTGAGAACGATTTACTCAAACTCGAACTAAGGTGGACCTTAGGCTCAATACATATTTTTTGAGTGAGAATGATTGCTCAAACTCGAATCAAGGTGGCCCTTAGGCTACTCGTCGAGTGAGAACAAATTACTCGAACTCGGACTAAGGTGGCCTTTAGGCTCGATCCATTGTTGTCGAGTGATAATGATTTGCTCGAACTCGAATTAAGGTGGCCTTTAGGCAAGTCATCAAGTGAGAACGATTTACTCGAATTCAAATTAAGGTGGACCTTAGGCTAGTCGTCGAGTGAGAATGATTTACTCGAACTCGGACTAAGGTGGCCCTTAGGCTCTATACATAGTTGTCGAGTGAGAATGATTTGCTCGAAATCGAATTAAGGTGGCCCTTAGGCTAGTCCTCGAGTGAGAACGATTTACTCGAACTCGGACTAAGGTGGCCCTTAGGATCGATACATAGTTGTCTAGCGAGAATGATTTGGTGAAACTCGAATTAAGGTGGCCTTTAGGCTAGTCGTCGAGTGAGAATGATTTACTAGAACTCGGACTATGGTGGCCCTCAGGCTCGATACATATTTGTCGAGTGAGAATGATTTTCTCGAACTCAAATTAAGGTGGCCTTTAGGCTAGTCCTCGAGTGAGAACGATTTACTCCAACTCGGACTAAGGTGGCCCTTAGGCTCGATACATTCATAGAGATCGCATGCAATAAATTCCTTGAGGGACTTATTTTCATTCTTGTGTAAAATAATTTTACACGTGTAGATATTTTATGCCAAGGCTCGAACAATCTATATGGGCACGGTTCGTATGGCTGTTTAGCCCTTACAATAAATAATACTACCTCCATTTCAATTTAGATGAGGTAGTTTGATTCGGCATGGAGTTTAAGAAAAAGGAAGAAGACTTCTGAAACTAGTGGTATTAAAAGCTATAGGGGCAAAAGCTTTGTGGGGCCATGACATTTGTGTGGTTATAAAAGCTTCTCATTAAGGGTAAAATGGGTAAAATAAAGAGTTTAAAGTTGAATTATTTCCAAATTTAGAAATGTGTCATTTATTTTGGAACAGACTATAAAGGAAAGTACCTCATCTAATTTGAAACGGAGGGAGTAGTACTTTTTTTGCTAAAGCTGATATCTCAGGAGTGATGCCCCCCAGTATTCGAGGTTGATTATAGAGAGAAGCCTCGGATACTGTTGATGCGATTTTTAACATCGATCCATTGTTCAAAGTTAGCACGATCCACTGCTGCCTCATTAAAAAACTATCACGCCCTAACCCCGGGAGGCGCGACCAGCGCTTAATCGAGTGAACCCAACTGAGCAAGCCTTTTGGACACTTTCTACCCAACTCACTATGATTAAGGAAACCATGCTTTCGTTTATTTAGACAATAGGAAAGATCGTACATGCAACATTGTTAGTTCATTTTATATCACAAACCTTAAACCATAGTTAAGTTTCCATGATTTCATACAGTTACAGTTTAGAAGAACTAGAGTTTAGAATTACAACACAGTTCATAGACCCATGCAACACCCGTAAATAACCCACACAAACGTCTACGGAGCCTCTAAAGATACAAAAGACAGTTATGATAATGCCGGCAACAAGGCCCCGGCTATACCTCAAAAGTGGAAATCTAAAACAAAATACATACTGCATCACCCCTGGAAGAAAAGGGCTCACCAAGACTGCTCAGTGGAGGATGCTCCGCTATCTACGATCGGCACTGTTTGCTATGGAGCCACCTACATCCATTGAAAGATGTAGCACCCCCGGCAAACAGGGACGTTCGTACCATGGAATAGTACTAGTATGTATAACTAAACACCATCTCATTAGAAAGAACTATCATGCAAGAACAAGGAAATCACAAGGGTCAATCAGAAGCTTTAAACGATCACCACATCATCAAATAAAATAATCATATAACTTTCACATAATTTCAATAGCTTTAGGTTGGAGCATTTAATACTGTTCATCATCATTCATAATACCACCGCTTTCTCGTGCGGAATCCGATCACGACCCGATCGGCTAGGTTGCCTCATTTGAGACATGTATCTCAATCAAAATCTCATTCTCACTTTCGGGCCGTGATCGGATGCCATGCCGCACACATGGTCGTATTGTGCTGATATTGAATCCGGATCGGCTAGGCCGTCTTACCAAGACGTTGTTCCTTTTTCACTAATCATCTCATCTCAATCTTTATTCCACATATATCAATTCGTAGGCACTTGGGGCCACAATTATCACATCATACTTGGCACTAGGCCGCATTTCACATCATTTCCACTTTCAATGTTAACCTTGCAATTTTAGGATAATAGGCACGAACAAGAGCAATTCAAGTTGTAACCATAGATAAGATTTCACATAGTTGGCATGACAATCTCAGTTTTAATCTTGACTTGAAGTCTAGGCATTTCAACATATGGTTCATATTCTTCGCACATCTTTAAATTATCAAGAATAGTACATTGAACACATTGAGGCACACCTTTCATGTATACATAATTGCAAAACCAATTCATGTGAAATAACAATCAATACAACAATCAAATTTTAGTCTTACAACAATTGCTTAGACACCAACGGAGCTCAATTTCTAAGAAGAGGGTGTTTTAGCCATATATACCTCAATGGATCTTTTTCTTAAATTCTTACAATAATTCTGGAACTCTTAACCACCTCGATCTATTTATGAGAATTACAAGTTGATCCAAAAATTAGAGAGATAATCAAGATTCTAGCTCACTTGAGCATACTATCAAGCACTAAGTGTGCATTATGAATTTTAAGGTCTTTTGCGAATAATTCTATCATCACACCCCATTTGTTAGATTCTTAGCTCACAATCTCCCCATACCCTTTTATCATACATGCATGCAAGACAATCAACCCTTATACCCATGAACCCATTTGTTAATTACTTAATTTAGTAGAAATTTCAAAATCAAAGGTTAGAGCACAAGTTCTTACCTCTTAGGATGAAGGCCTAGTAAGTTTACTTGATAATCTTCAAGGATTTGGGCAAGGATTGAGTAGAGGCTTGGTGGGGTTCACTGTACGCGGTAAAAATCAGAAGACTTGATTTTTGCTATCAAGATAATTTGGGAAGCCTCCCTCGAGACCCCGAAGATAGAAGGCTATGATCGAGTCCTCGACCTCCGGGATCATCGAGGTCCGAATCAAAGGAAGCAGGGCTCGAGGTCAAGGTAAGAGAAGATGACTCCGGAGCGCATGGCTACACCTGACAGGGCCGGTCTATCTGTAACCTACTGAGATGACGAGCGATAGGCCGTCCCATCTCTCTACTCTTGTAAATAATATATGCATATTTTATTGAGTCCCCTCGCCTATATAAGGGGGACTCACCCCACCTTGTAAAGGACTGATGTTGCTCCACTTCTCCAATAAGCAATAATATCTCTCTCTCTCCCTCTCTCTCTCTCTCTCTCTCTCTCTCTCTTTCTTTCTTCTAAATTATCAGTATTCTTCGACCCCGAGGTCGCCCTAACATTTTATTGTTCTTCATTCGTTCTTCGTCATTTAGCTCAAGACTGACCGTATAAAGCCTTATACGCATATACTTATCTGTTATCCCCTTCCCGATTACCCTCGATAAGGTTATCTTCGATAGGCCCGAGGTAGGCTCGAGGCCTGGCCCCGAGGTATCTACTGGCTTGTCCTAAGCTCGGGAATGTCCCTTACTGGTTCGATTATCGTTTTTGGCTAGCTCGATCTTTACTGTTTTTACTCCACATTTAGCACTAATCACCCTTTTAAACTAGCTCGGGAATAGATCACATATTTTTAGAATCTCATTTACAAATTTAATTGTTGTTACCATTTTCACGGTAAACAGTTTGGCGCGCACCGTGGGGCTAAAAATAATAGTGATTATTTTCTTGCTAGTTTCCTCACTTAAACGCACGATCTCTCTCACACTTTTTCTTGCCCGAGACCTTTCAATTTCAGGTTAATGGTCAGCTCGATAAGGGAAATCGAGGACGATAACCCCACAAATCGCAAGGAAAATAATGTAGCCACCCTAACGGCTGGCGCGACACCGCAGGACCCCGATAACGCATCTAGATCGGTCCGAGTGGATATGGATTCATATGTTGCACAGCGGGGTAACGAAGTCTTGCACTTCAATGACGGCACGCAACATGCTAACCGACGGGAAACCCGAAAAATCCCAACCACGATAGAACGGGAAATTGACCTTCGTGTTATTTTTGAAATGTTTCAGGAACAACACTTGGCTATCTCTCAGCTACAGAGCCGCCCGGAGACTCTTGGCGCGACAGCGCCCAAAATATCTACTCGCTTCGAGCCAGCATCCAAGGTATCGGGCCACGACGGACCAATGACCTATCCTGCAATGGTAAGAATGCCAGAGGACATTATCGAAAATGTCGACCCACGCTCGCGGAGATTCCTACAACAACCGTCTCCCGGAGATACGATCCCGGGACTCATTTCGCGGAAATCAGAAAACAACAAAATTCCCTGGGGAAGATAGGACCCCAAGTCCTAACAGGTACATCTCCACTCACGCACGCCCGTTCAGGAACGGCGACCCCCAAAATGAAGAATTCGGGCCCGTCCCGATGAGGAGATTCGAAGAAATTCCGCTGGAAGAAACCATGTTGCGGCATCATTGTTCGACATCCGATCTCGGGGACCCGCTCCCCACACTGTCACGATCCGTGGAAACACACGCCAACGCCATTGGAATAATGCCAGAAGAGCTCAACACGCCGAAGGCCGGAAGAAGAAGAAGAAATAAAATATCATGGGAAGTCGCGCCCCGCTATCCAACAAGACAAACGACACCATTCCCGATCCCGAATAGTAGGGTAGCACAGGCCTTCACCCAAAACCTAAACAAAGCATACCCGATAGCTCCGGAGCAATTCGAGCGAAGCTTAGTCAAATATCCGGTCGAGGCTTGGTCATATACCAACAACCAACGCCAGACCCAAGTCAGAGCCGCGGATAGCCCTCGGGAAACCCTCACTGGATCGGCATATCCAGGCAGATCCTCAACAGAGAAGTCGACACCGAACGAACGGAGCCATCATCCACATGGCGCGAACGGAAGAAACGATCTGAGGTACAGCACATCTGGCAAGAACAAGGCGGTAGCCCGAAGACGAAACCTTCGAGGAACCCCCAACAGTACCAGAGTCAACAAGACGCAACCGGCAAGAAAACCTCGCCCGATAGAGCTCGACTTCAACGTTGTAGTTCCAAGCATAGTGGTCACCATAAGTGAAACCGAGAACTCCGGGTGGCTCGGACCTATTCGACCAAAACCCCTCCAAGGAAACCCTGGCCCACCACGAGAGTCGCAAAATGCTCGGAGTTACAGACCCAAGAGAGCAGCAACTACGCCATCCAACAAAGGTGACCACAAAGCATCGCCAAGCAAGCGAACCCGGATCCAGCTCAACGGACAAGGGGAAATCGAACAAAGCAAAGTCGGCAAGTTGCAAGTTGCGGCATATCGTCACAACATCTAAAGGATGGTGGCACCCCGCTAAGATCCGTAGAGCATAGAGTGCAAGTGCTCGTCGCCAGAAAGGGACGATCTCAGGGAATACTCCCCAAGGACACCCTCTCGCTCGAGGAAAAAGACGTCGAGACTCCACCTCGGCATCACATTAACGTATTGGTAATCCCTTCTTTCGTTCGAGCTCATTTTCAAATAAAACATACATTAATGATTACATGTGTATCAGCCAAAGTTGTACCGACAATGCCGGACCGCTAATATGTCCCCAATGGCGGCTGCCACAACATCCAAATCGCTCCCCCTGTGCGGCCCGCCCGAGCTCGGGCTAATACGTCGGGTGACGCAGGATGCAGACGCTTTGTACAGACAACGGCGAATAAGTCGCCCGGGACGCAATTCCGGCCCTACTCCGCCAGAGATGTAAAACCCCATGACAAACTCAAGGCTATGTATTTAGCCACGAGCGACGAGAGGAGATCCCTCACCATATAACCCATCACCGGCATTGACCTCGAATGAACATCCCTCAACTAACATTAATCTGGCCGCAAACTAGACCAGCGTAGCCCAATTTTGGGCACCGAGTTTTGCGACGCATTTGCGGCCAACATACCCATTCTGCAGTCTATTATGCGATCGTAGACACACATTCGGAGGGTTAATCTTCCTATTTTTCTAACCCGACCCCATTTTCATATATAGTCTTTGGGAGCCCATTTGGGGTCATTTTTCCACTAATTTTAGAGAGAGTTTAGAGCATTTTAGAGAGAGAAGGAAGAACCCAACATTCAATCATCCAATCTTGCATCAATCTTCAAGAATCAAAGAACCCAATCACAAGTCCTTCATTTAAGAGGTAAGATTTTATACATTAGGCTTTAATTTCGAGTTTGGGGTACAAGATGGGGTATTGAGGTATGATTCTTGGGTGTAATACTATTATGTATACATGCATGTATAAATTAGGGTTGTGGAAAGATTGTTGAACATAAACAAGTAAAGATTTGGTTGGGGAATGAAGGAAAACCTTGAAAAAGAGATTTGAACTTAAGATGCTCAATTAGTATTTGATAAAATGCTCAAATGAGCTGAAACCATGAATACCTTTCTAATTTGTGTTCAATTTTGTTATCTCTCAAAGTATATTGGAATTGCTAGATTCTCGAAATGTTGTAATAACTTAAGGAAAGCCTAAACAAGGTATGTATGGCTAACTTTAACTCTTGTAGAATCTCCTTGTTGTGACGAGCATACGGTATGTGTACCTTGTATGAAAATATGTGTATTGATTGTCTTAGTTGATTTCCACAGCACCAAGTTATATGTGATTGTGAGAAGTGATTTGATGTGCCTACCTTATTATGTGCAAAGTTTGTAAATGCTTGAGGATGCCGACATGGAAGTATGTGTTAACGAATGAAAGAATGTTAATGTGTCCAAATGTGGGAATGTGTATAATGGCTAAAAACCCTGCGTGGTAAGTAATGAAACAGGGTATTGTGAAATGACATAAATAAGTTGAACGATTACGACAACACCTTGTACATGAATTACTTCTTGGTGACAGTTATGGCGCCATGGGCCCAAATGTATGAATTATTGATATGAACTTCTGTTTCCTTGAAATGATGGTTCTTGTGATGTATTGTTTGTTGTTGTTATTGTGTGAAATGTGATTGTTCGGTGGGATCGGGTTGTGCGCCGCAACACAAAGTAATAAGGTGTGGGTTGTGGTGATAAGGGTGGCCGAGGTAATAAGGGTGGCCGAGGTAATAAGGGTGGAAAAGTGACCATAGTCACTATTGAAATGAAAATATATGAAACTCTTGAATGTGGAAGTGTTGGAAAGGGAAAAAGGAGAGATTGTGAAACTTTTGATTTTGGTTGTTTCTTCCTACGTGCAATGCTTGTTGGTTCTATTACTGTCTCTTAGTTGTGTATTGTTTGATATTCTGGATGGCCTGAAGCCATGTGATTGAACTGTGAACTATTGTTGTTGTGTGAAGTGTGATTGTCCGGTGGGATCGGGTTGCGTGCCGCAACACAAAATGATAAATTGTGGGTTGGGGTGATAAGGGTGGTCGAGGTAATAAGGGTGGCCGAGGTAATAAGGATGGAACGTGATCATTATCACTATCGAAATGAAAGTATGTGAAATCATTGATATGATTAAATGATGTTGAAAGGGGAAAAGGAGGGATTGTGAAACTTGTTTGGCCTTGGTTGTTCCTTTCATGTGCATTGATTGTTGATTCTATTACTGTTTGTTATCTGTGTATTGATTGATTTTACTTGGGATAAAGTTTGTTCATACATACCAATACAATTCAAGTGTACTGACGTCCCTTTTGCCGGGGGCGCTACATTCTTATTATGATTGTAGGTGGTTCTATAGCAGGTACTCCAGTCCACCGACAGTAGCACCTCCTCCACTTTCCGTCAGCTGTACTGGTGAGCCCCTTTCCCCTCGAGGCCCTGCGTGGCTCATGCCGCCTTTCTTTCGGAGTCTATTTTGGTATTTGTGTAAGGTATAGCCGGAGCCTTGTTGCCGGCATTTCCATATTATTCTTCAGTTGTATTTAGAGGCTCCGTAGACAGGTTGTGGGTAGTGTCGGGTATTGGAATTTAAAATGGAAATATTGATGTTTGGCAATGATGTATAAAACTTGTAATACCTTTAAAATGGTGAATGAAGTTGCTAATGAAAATGAAATGGAAATCGTTAATGATATGTTTATAGAATTTGATTAATGGAGTCCATATCCTGTTTATTAATGAGTTAGTTTGGGTAGAATGAGACCTAACAGGCTTGCTCGGTCGGGTTTACTCGGTTGAGCGGAGGTCGCGCTCCTCGGATTTTGGGGCGTTACAAACTTGGTATCAGAGCCTAAGGTTTTAAAGTGTCCTAGGATGTCTCGGAGCCGTGTCTAGTAGAGTCCTTCTTATCGGTGTGTTGTCGACCACATCTATAAGTTGGAGGCTATTCAGACATTTAGGAATTTCACCCTTCTTTGATACTCCAATCGTGCGATAGAGCTCAAGTTAGGGAGCTGATTTCCTCTCTAAGTCTTATTCTCAAGATTGGTAACCTTGATACCATAATCTGTGAATTTGAAGCATGTAAGGAGGGATTGATCCCACCATTGAGTCCGAGTGGATTGCCCAAGGACTTGTTAGGAGAATGTATTGAGTTGTGGATGGAGTGGTAAAACGTATCGCTAAGAGGGGAGTGTCCTTGTCCCTATTGATGTCTCTGCACCATCAGATCTTGTAGTATATCAGTATGTTACCTACGTACGTTAGGGATGTGGAGTCGAGGGATATCGATTAAGCTATTGCCCTATCAACCTAACGTCATTAAGTGAGTCAAATGAAAATTTCTACTCGTTGTATATGTACATCCATATTGAAGAATTCTCATAAACATGGTCTTAACAAGGTGTTGAATAACAAAACATTGCATGTATCGACTCTTTGAACGAACGCACTATTCGTGAATCCACTCTATTAACAATTCTCTTATTTACATTCTTGTGGAATTAAGTTCTATAATTATGCCCTTGAATTGAGTTATAACTCTAGGATTGATACTTCCCACTTGCTTTTCCTAAATTCTCACCAAGGGACTATATCCGATGAATTTCTTACAGAATCTTTTTATTTAAATGGACAAAATCTACTCGCTTGTGCCAATACATGCACCGTCGTAAAGTTTACCTATGTGGTGTCAAGTTCCATGCAAAGCATCCCAGCGTTGCGATCCTTCTCGAGTCACTATTTTCCTTAGTTGTGTATATGGCTTATATGGTTTGAACAGTCAATCTACTCTCTTGCAAATATCATCATGAAAGCTTCTCACTGCCTAGTAACATAAGAGCATACCTTAACACCTATCACATAAGTACCTGTCAATCGAAATGGTCACCGTGTGCATAAAGTCTCTCAAAAAAAATTGAGATCCTCACATCCACATCATAGGAAGATCATGTGTCGCCACAACTTTCGTGTCCACTTGGGACATCCCGCAGTAAGTCGCTCACCTTGTCCTAGTATTGTGGTTGCTCGTGGCATGGTCGTATATTGCAGTTGGGAGCTAATGTAGCAGAAGCATGTCCAGCTTATAACAAATGTTTATCTTCTTTTTACACCTCCATAACATGTGTTCATTGTGTTCTTTATTTAGTGAATCCATTGTGCTAGTTTCCCTACACTTGTTCGATAACCATGAGAGAACATATCCTTCTATGAGTCATTGTAACACTTTCTATCTCGTAAGGACCCTTACTAGACTCTCCGTCAAGACCAAGCACACCATCGGGGGTTATTATAGCACAACATCTGTTTCTCTTGTTTTTCTGTATTTCATTAGCATCAGGGTAGTTCTCAAGTCAAAATCCATGAAGAACTCATTATGAACATCTGCAAACCCTCCATGATTATTCTATACTATCTCATTGGGTTCCCATATCACTTCAAGTTCATCAAGTGTTGATAGCATGTCGCAATTACTGAAATTGAATGATTTCTTTCCGATAATGGATTATCCACACTTGTGCCAGTCCAACGATCTGGTTATCAGTCTATGTCTCGCCTTTTCGTTTCGGGTTGGCCAAGGAGAAATACACCTAGTAACACATTCATATGTCAAAGCCTTTCTCTCCGTTAAGTCTTATAGCATCTCCCAATGTGGTTTGCAATAGCTGGTTGTGTAGAAGTGTGTTGTAGTGCTTCATTATGAAGTAGAGTTGCTAAACATAATTGGATTTTAGAATTCTAGAGCTATACATCACGTGACTTCATACAGAGATCTTCTTTCAAAAAATGTAGCTTCTCATAATCGCTTTATATTACCGCCCTTCCTAGTGGATACAATGTAAAGGTTACTTCCATAAGGCTCTTTCACTTTCTTTTCATTTGTCTTGCATGGTGTGTTGTTTACCCGTAATCTTCAATGCAATATTATCTCAATGTCTTGACTAGTCATCCAACTATGCGATTCGATTAAATTCACCTTATTTTTATACTCTGCAAGTACCCTTTTCTAAAAGGACGCTGAAAGTAGGTAAATTCCCCTTTACTATAGACCTCTAATGTCTTCGACTTAGTTTAAGCTTGTTGGTTCCAAATGGTGCTCATTAGTTTTGCTACACTACTATCTATTTCATCTGATAACTCTCATTGTAAAATTCATTTACGTTTCATGGCATCAAAGAGGAAGTCTTGTAGCATTAAGGAAGGGGACATATTTCTTTTGCTAGAATAAATAAATATTGCTGGTATTCTTTGTAGATGTTCTTCTAACAACCATTTACCTGCTCTGCTTATCCATGTGACTAGATAACCCAGGTTACTTCTCCTCGATAAA